>NC_044567.1:41160252-41215781 GCF_007565055.1 Rhinopithecus roxellana
TACAGGCGTGTGCCACCATGTCTGGCTAATTTTTGTATTTTTTGTAGAGACTGAGCTTTGCTATGTTGCCCAGGCTTGTCTCAAACTACTGATCTCAAGTGATCCTCCTGCCTCGGCCTCCCAAAGTGCTGGGATTACAGGCGTGTCTAGCTGCCCTTACTGTTATGACCAGGAGGGGACATCTGCTGGAGACCGGCTGAAGTGAAGTCTTTGACCATGGCCAAAAGTGAAAGCCACAGCCCACACTTGGCCTCTCCCGCTGGGCTGGCCACCTGCAGGGACCGCGTGGCATTGGGCTCACTCTGTGCATGGGGTGCTGTGCTCCTCAGTCCCTGGAGGGGGTGGCGGCCGTGTGTGGTGTGCTTTGGTGATGAAATGTGAGTAGAGAAATGCTGGCCACGTCCTCCAGGGAGCATTGAATGCTTGCATGAGACTCACCAAGGCTGTGGAGGCCCAGTCATGCCCCAGAGGTCACCCAGCACCTGGTGCCCCTTACAGGAGCCAGAAATAAAGCCGTGCTGTTTTTCATCCTTCGACTTTCAGCATTTCTGTGATATCATAAGGAGCATATAGTTTGATTTTAAAATATCAAGTCTAAAAATCTTCGTCTTTGAATTGGAGTATTCAGTCCAATTTTCACCATATTAGTCCAACCTTAACACTTGTTATATATTGTTTAATAAACGTTGGCACGTTAGTCGAACATTTAATCCAATAGCTGATTTGTTTGGGTTTAAACTTACCGTCTAACTGTGGGTTTTATATTTATCCCATCTATTCTATGTTCATTTTTTTTCTTTCCTTTCTTGCCTTTTTATTTTTTGGATGAAACAAGTAAATCCTATTATTTCATTTCCTCCATCGTTAGCTGGTTAGTGAAACTGTCTTTTACTATTCTTGCAGTGCTGATTCTACTTGAGGTTATAGCATGCATCCTTGATTTACTGAAGATTATATAGAGCAAAACTTTTACCACTTCCCAGACAAGGCCAGAACTTTGGAAAGCTTTTACGCTATTTACCCCTCCTGCCTTTTAATGCTGTTGTTCCCTTGTCATTTAAGCCTTTATATGTTTTAACCTGAATTTTTATTTTCTATTCATTTTGTTTACGTAGTCAAAATTCATTGACATTTGTCCAAATGTTCCCTTTTCCAGGGATTTTCTTTATTGCCTCATTTTTTTGGTTTCCATCTGGGATTATACTCCTTCGCTTAAAAATCTCCTCTTTACCTATCTTTTCGTGTGAGTTGTTGGCAATGAATTCTTTCTTTTTCTTTTTTCGAGGGGACGTCTGGAAATGTCTTTATCTTACCCTCACTTTTATTTCTTTACTTTATTACAATAAGAAAGTGTTTATTGCATGCTGCTAAATGAATAAGGTAAAAACACACACTTACAAAACATTAGTGTAAAAGTGTGCAAAAAGGTGATGAGAAATAAAAAAACTTTACATAAACTCAGAGTCGTGGAGTTGTGGGTATTTTATATTTTTCTTTCCTTACTTTTTCTATATTTTTCTAAATTTCTTATAATAATTACGTATTCCCTCTTGTAATTAGAAAAAACTTCAGGTATACTAAGTAAAGATGTGAGTCAATGCTTAGAGAAAAGCCAGGCACGCCGGGAAAGCTGGGAATCTGTAATCTTACATCTGAGGGTTCTCTGTGCTTTAAAAAAATTATTCACCACCCGCTGTGCATTTGGCACTAAATATTAGTTCTTTCTCTAGAATTTGTCTTGTAAAAATTAGAGTTTAGCTTCCATGTTATATGTAAATTATTTATTAAAATTGAGCATACATACAGAAAATCACATACATTATAAATGCACAGCTTGATACATTTTCACTAAGTGAGCATAGCCCTGCAACCAGATCCCACATCAAGAAACAGAAGAACGTTACCAGTTCCCCCAGAACCTCCCCCTTCCCCCTGCTGCCTCCCAAGCCCCTTCTCATCACTACTACTCCTAAGGTAAACACTGCCCTGGTTTCTGACACCAAAAGTTAGCTTGCTGTTTTTGTCTCTGCCGCCTTCATTCAGTGTCTGAAAGATTCTTCCAGGCTGTTAGGTATAGTCCTAGTTCATTCATTCTCATTGCTGTGTGACATTCAGCGTTACAAATCTTACCACAGTTTATCTCTTCTAATGCTGATGGGTGTTGAGCTGTTTCCAGGTTTGTTTGTTTGTTTGTTTTGTTGGTGTTTTTATTTATTTATTTATTTTTTAGTTCTTTGACGGAGTCTTGCTCTGTTGCCCAGGCTGCTGGAGTGCAATGGTGCGATCTCAGCTCATCACAGCCTCCGCCTCTTGGGTTCAAACAATTCTGCTGCCCCAGCCTCCGGAGTAGCTGGGACTACAGGCACATGCCACCATGCCTGGCTAATTTCCATATTTTTTGTAGAGACAGGGTTTCACCGTGTTGACCAGGCTGGTCTCGAACTCCTGGCCTCAAGTGATCCACCTGCCTTCGCCTCCCATAGTGCTGGGATTCCAGGCGTGAGCCACAGCGCCTGGTCTGTTTCTGGTGTCTGACATTAGTATAACAGTATTTAACATTGCCATGAACACTCTTGTGCGTATCTCTTGGTGAACAAATGTTTGCATTTTTGTTGGGTCTATTCACCTTGCTTTTGAAGGATATTTTAGTTTTCTCGTCAATGTTTAGTTTCTTTTGGAATTTTAAAGATGTTATTCCATTCCACGTTTGTGTTGAGAATCAGCTGTCATTTGAATTCTTGATCCTGTGAAGCTAATGTGTTTTTGTTGTTGTTGTTGCTTTTGGTATTTTCTTTTTGTCTTTGCTTGTCAGCAGGTTTGTTATGACATACCAGGGAGACTTTGTGTGTGTGCGTGTGTGTGTGTGTGCGTGTGTGTGTGTGTATAATGCTTCTGCTTGGGGTTCTAAGTGCTTCTTGAATATGTGTCTTGATGTCTTTTGTCAAGTTACAAAATTCCCAGCCAGTATCTCTACAAAATTCCCATCCAGTATCTCTTCAGATACTGCCTCTGCCTCCCCACCTCCCTCCTCATGGCCTGTGCCACTTCGAAACCACTGAATACCTTGCAAACAACAGTGGCCCAGTGTGTCAAACTGACTTTTCTGGGCATCTTCTTTTCTCTTTGGGATCCTGTTGTCTCCTGATCCCTATAAATCCTGGCTTCCTAAATAGATCTGAATTCCAATGCTTGGCATCCAGCCCCATGGGAAGGCGGAAATGGCTCCGTTTCTCCGTCTCTTAGGGGCTGTTGTCTGGTGAGCTTCTTGGCCCTCTGTCCAAGTCATTTATGGATCAACAGACACCCCAGGAAGGAAGGAAAGAAGTGTGGAACATCATGATTAGCCCATGCGGTCTCCCTCCACTCGGGGGTCCTGGCCCGCCTGTTCAAGTCCCCCTGCCTTGCGAGCTCCTGGGTGTCTCTCACACCCAGCTTTCTAGCTCTCAGTAGGGAACTGGTTGTCCATAGTGAGCCTGGCCCCTAGCACATCCTGACGAATGCAGCAGGGATCTCTGGTGTGCCTTTGGGCTCATTAAAAGAGAATGTAACTGCGGTTTTAGTTACAATTCCAGGAGGCCCCTGCAAGAGCTTCTAAGCCCTGAGGTTGGCATGTCCTCATGGATCAGTTCAGGGGGTTACATTGGAAACATTTTTTCTCTGAGAATCATGCCAGGGTCTTCAGGCTCCTTTAATTTATAGAGAGGGTCTACTTCAGATTTTGGAAATCCACTTGATTTCCTGTCTATTTATGAAGTGGCATTATCTATACAGCAGAAATGATAATTTATCCACAAATATTAAGCAGCATGAAGTCTATCATATAAATCTGATGAGCAACTTATGGTTGGTAATTTTAGGATTGGCACAATACATTTATTTTTAATTTTAACCTTTTTATAATTGCAAAAGGAATCTATACTCATTTATAAGAAAATTTTAGGACAACAGATGTATAGAAAGAAAAAGTGAAAGCTTTCTCAATCCTATCAGTCTCAATAACTATTAGTAATATGATATATTTTAATCTATATCATTTTCTGTGAATATTAACACATATATGTATATATACACATATAATGTATGTATGTATTGAAAAATAGAATTATACTGTATGTATGTTCTGCAGTTTGCTGTTTTCATTCAGAAATATACTGCAGATGTCTTTCTGTGCTCAAGATCTCTTGATCGTTTTAAAGGTTATATAGTACTCGACTGTATGGCTGTGTCATAACTGATTAAGGGAAACCCATATTGATAGACATTTATTGTGCATAAGTTAATATAAAGCAAGATTTAAAACTAATTCCCTCAAAAATAAAGATTATCTTACATTTCCTCTATTAGGCTTTAATCAATGGTGTTGTAAACAAAACTTTAAATATTATTTTAAAGTGCAATACATAATCCCAGCACTTTGGGAGGCCTCTTGAGCCCAGGAGTTCAAGACGAGCCTGGGCAACATGGAGAAACCTGATCTCTACCAAAAAACATACTAGAAATTAGCTGGCCTAGTGGTGCTTACCTGTAATTCCAGCTACTCAGGAGGCTGGCGTGGGAGGTTGAAGCTGCAGTGAGCTGTGATCGTGCCACTGCACTCCAGCCTGGGCGACAGAGCGAAAACTTGCCTCAAAAAAAAAAAAAAAAAAAAAAAAAAAAAGCAATACAGTAAGTAAGTAGCTACCTCTCTGTGGAAAACATGAATATTCCCTTGCAAGATGAATGGATGAAACAAAACCAAATGAAAGCCTGTCCTCATATGAAGTAAATGTTCCCCCATGGCTCAGAATAAAATTTCCAGTGAGATGGTGCCCTCTGAAAATTACTCAATGACCCAGAAGGGTATTTGGAGGTACCCAGGACACTCCGTCAAAAATGAACAGAAAGAGGTTATTTCACAAAATATAGGGGTTGAAAAAAGCAATATTTCTAAATTATTATTCTATATAACATGTTTTAAAATACATAACTAAATAAAAAATAAGTATTATCAGTTAATATTTGAGTATTCTATTCTGACCCTAAAATGTGTGTATTCTAACTGGCCAAAAAATAACCCCAAACAAACAAACTTCCTTTCTTTGACGTCTTTTTGTTTTGTTCACTTGCTCTTTGGGTCTGCTTGTCCTGGGGGCGCAGATAATCCGTAGCTCCCAGTTTCTTTTGCTATTATGAGCAACGCTGAATTAAATATTCTTAAACTTTGTGTCCTTGAAGGTAAATTTGTAAAAGTGCTATGTCAATGGAATGACCACTTTAAAATGTTATATATATTGTCAAATTACCCTCATAAAGCTTACAGCAGCTTACACTCCCGAAACAGTGTTTGACTGTATCTAGGGGCAACATTTTGTTAAAAGCAGTAGTTTCTGAGCATTTCTCATAGAATTGGCTTGGGCCTTTGGGACTGAGAGCAGGGGAATAATTCCAGGTCCCAGGCATTCACAGGGGCAGGAGGAAGGCTTTCCTGGGACCAGCCATCAGGCTGGAGACTGCAGGGCCAGAGGTAAGGCACCAAGCCTGGTGCAGACCTGGATCCCAGGCGTGGCCTATGTCTAACCTGCCTGTCTCCAGCAAGTAGCTCTGAATGTGGGGCTGCTTTGGAATGAAAGCCTGACCCTGGACCCCATAAGCTCTGAGAAGCTCTCCCAAGTGGCCAATGTAGGGGATGGTGAGTTAAGCGCCCTGTTGTTACGGGGCCAGGGGGAGGCAGGCTGCTATTTCTCGGGCTCCGATCACAGCACAGATGGTAAAAAGTCCCTCAGGCTGCCACGAGAAACTGGTCATAGCTAAATTCGCTCAGGCCCCAGCCAGGGGGAAGTCTCAACTGTGCAGACAGAGGTAGTTCCAGCAGATGGCTGGGACCCCATAAGTTCTAACCCTGGAAAAGGAATGAAAGGAGTGGTCTCTGTTGCCCTGTGAGGCCTCCATCACCACCTCTTGCAGGTCTTATCGCCCAGCTAGCCGAGAACACGCTGACAGCTCTTCCCCTCTGCCACCTGTCTATGGTGTTGAAGCACTGGAAGGGGAAGGGCTGTGTCTCGGTCAGTAGTTAGAGTGACCTTCTCTAAAGCCTGAGAATGCAGGGCGTCTACACCTGCTGTCCGGGGCTGCCAGGCACCGATGGTGCAGTGAAAATCCCAAGAGGAGGTTGCAGAAGGGACGCTTGAGATTCATGCAGCTACGTTATTACTTATAAGTGAGAGCTAAACACTGGGTTCACGTGGTCATAAAGACGGAACAATAGACTTGGGGGACTCCAGAAGTGGGGAGGGAGGGAAGGAGGGGGCCAGGGCTTGAGAAACTACCTGTTGGGTGCTATATTCACTATATGGGTGACAGACTCAGTAGAAGCTCAAACTCCAGAGTCATAAAATATATCCACATAACAAACCTGCACATGTACTCGCTGAATCTAAAACAAAAATTAAAAAGAGGCCAGGCGTAGCGGCTCACTCCTGTAATCCTAGCACTTTGGGAGGCCGAGGCGGGCAGATCACCTGTGGTCAGGAATTCAAGACCAGCTTGGCCAACATGGCGAAACCCTGTCTCTGCTAAAAATGCAAACATCAGCTGGGCATGGTG
This sequence comes from Rhinopithecus roxellana, assembly GCF_007565055.1. Classification (NCBI taxonomy): domain Eukaryota; kingdom Metazoa; phylum Chordata; class Mammalia; order Primates; family Cercopithecidae; genus Rhinopithecus; species Rhinopithecus roxellana. Next base: position 41,166,835 of record NC_044567.1, read on the forward strand.
GCAGGTGCCTGTGAGCAGAGATTGTCCTCCGCCTGTGAGCAGAGCAGCCATTGTCCTCCGTCTGGGTAACAACAGCAAAACTCCATCTCAAAAAAAAAAAAAAAGAAAAAGAAATTCGTGTCTACAATTAATTTGGAGTTAAGTGTGTGAGAGAAGTGTGGGTGCATACATGTTGCATGTACATGTATGCATGTTTCTATGTGTGTGTGCCATGCACACATACATGTGCATATGGACACCCATACATGTGAACAGGGCATGCAATGGAAATACACATGGAAAGACATGGAATGGAAATGCAAATGTAAATAAAATAGAGTCTTTGTCCTCCAGCAACACGTGGTGGGATAGAGGTTGGAGAGTGTACCGGTAACAAGCCACCTCAACATTTAATGGCTTAAAATAACGTTGATTATTTCTGTTTTCTGTGGATCAGCTGGGTAGTTCTTTTCCAGGCTGTTTGGCTGATTCGTATGGCAAGCTGTTGGCTCGGCTGGTGCTGGGGGTCTGAGGTGGCTTTGCTTGCCTTCTGGCAGGTGGCAGCAGACTTGTTGGTCTAGAGTAGCAGCCGAGATGGCCCATCTCTGCTCCATGTGGCCTCTCATCCTCCAGAAGGTGAACTGGGCCTCTTCTCAAGGTAGTTTCAGGGCTCCTAGTACACAAGCACTTTCGAAGCCTCTGATGGTGTCACACCTGCCATTCTTTCATTGGCTAAAGCCAAGCATATGGCCAAGCCCAGAATCAGTCAAGGAGGAGGCCACTCGGGGCACGGGTACAGGCAGGCATGAATTAATTGGAGGCCATTATTCCAATGATGTATCCCAGAGGGGCAAGAAGATAGAATCTATTTTGGCAGGCAAATGATAAAAATAACATTCTAAAAGTTCAACATCTTAATAACAAAAAGTTCTACTTAACTCCCAAGTTAGATGAGGAGTGGTCAGTTTAGGAATTGGCTTTCTGCCAGGATGTACCCCTCTCTGACTCAGAGGTTTAATTACGAGCTTTTCTCTGTCCTTGCCCCTTTCAGCCTGTATTAGTCTGTTCTCACACTGCTAATAAAGACATACCCGAGACCAATTTATAAAGGAAAGAGATTTAATTGACTCACAGTTCCACATGGTTAAGGAGGCCTTGCAATCATGGCAGAAGCTGAATGAGGAGCAAAGTCACATCTTACATGGCAGCAGGCAAGAGAGCATGTGCAGGGGAACTCCCCTTTATAAAATACTCAGATCTCATGAGATGTATTCACTATCATGAGAACAGTATGAGGGAAATTGCCCCCATGATTCAATTATCTTCACCTGGCCCTGCCTTGACGCATGGCAATTATAACAATTCAAGATGAGATTTGGGTGGGGACACAGCCAAATTGTATCACAGTCTCTATCTTGTATGTATAACTGAAAGGTGATTACAGCTGTTTTTGGCTTAAAAAATTAAAAGTGACAATCTTTCTCTAAAAAACATCCCTAGATGGCCCCAAGAGAAAATCACAAATAAAGTGGCACAGACATGAAGAACTAGATTGAACAGACAAGGCGGGTACAGGGAAAAGGACTATGAGGTGGGAGGCTCGGTGAAACACCTGCTTCCTAGAGTCAAGTAAAGATCAAAGCTCAAGGAATGTCTAGCTGAATGGAACGTTCTTGTATTCATTATCTATGGCTGCATCACAAATGTCCTCAAAATTTAAGGGATTCAAATAATAATAACTATTTGTTATTGCCCATAGTTTCTGTGATTCAGGAAATTCAGGAGCAGCTTAGCTGGGTGGTTCTAGATTGACGTCTCTCCTGAACCTTTTGTCAAGATGTTGTCAGGGCTAGAGTCATCTGAAGGCTTAACTGGGGCGGGAGAGTCTGCTTCCAAGATGGCTTAGTCATGTGGTGAGCAAGTAGTTGCTGGCTGTTGGCTGGAGGCCTCAGTTCCTCTTCATGTGGAATTTTCCACAGGGCTCTTGAGTGTCATCACAATATGGCAGCTCTTTCCCCAGAGGAAGGGATGCAAGAGAGAGTGAGTGAAGGCTGCAATGTGCTTATGACCTAACTTTGGAAATCACATGCCTTTGGGGTAAAGAAGGCCTGGGAGGTGGCTATGGTCTTTGGGCTCTCTAGGGTACAGTTCATAGGCACCTCTCACCCCAGAGCCCAACCCCATTGGTGTTGGCCCTGAACCCTAACCCCATGTTCTGGCTGATATCCCAGTGGCTGCTGGCTGGGCCCTGATCGTCCAACAGGTACTCTATGACCTACAAGTATTCCAGTGACACACAGACTCCAATGGCTGGACTAGCTCAGACTTCAGTGAAATAGACACCAGCCAGGTGAGGAGCTCAGCTTGCCATTTGTCTCCCTGTGCCATACTCATTGATGACGAGGTCAATTTCTGCTTTTGCCATCTTCCCACAGAGGGCCCAGCAAGCTTGGCAGCTGAGCTTTCCTGGGACATGGTGACTTCGTTCCTAGAAGGAAGTGCCTGCTACTTTCTGCCAGTGCTCATGTTAGAGATGGGGTTGCTTGTGTGTGGTCTCATTTCCCTTCCTGACCCCCAGGATCACCTTTCTGTATTCAATGCAACTGAATGCCACACTTTAGACATTAGATGCTTGACATATTTTGCTGAATGGACAAAAAGCATCCCAGAGACCCCACAGTGCCCCGAGGCATCATTCTTACTGTATTCTATCTGACTCTACCCCAGCCCCAACCCATTTCCAAATCCTTCTCTACACACTGACCACAGAGAGGCAGAACAATTTGCAGGGAGCCTGAGTGCTTGGGGAGGAGAACATCTCAGGAGGAAAGAGGTGGTGGCCCTGGCAGATGGTCTTCATGCATGGGACCGGATGTCCAGTCCCTCAGCTCCAGCTGAGGCAAGACAGATTTTCCTGGGGACCTGAGGCAGACTCCTCCACATCTTATTTCTAAGTACAAATCCATCTCCAACCACTTTTGCCTCCTCCACATGCCTGTTCCTGACGGCTGAGCACCCTGGAGGGAAGTGGGATATGGTCCAGCAGGTCACCTAGAATAAAGTAAGTCATCAGAAAAGGACCCTGATTCATCAGAGGGCTTTGGCTGTCAAGCAAATGCTCTTGAAAGCTTTCTTTCTTCAGCTGCTGCATCTCAGGAGCAGGGACTTAGAGTGTTTGCTTTTCAGCCAACCACCGTCCTGACTCAGAGGCTAAAGTGCCCAGGAAGCAGGGGTAGAAGGCCCCAGTTTAAGTTGAGCATGGGGTGAAGTGGGACCCAAATTTGGGAGAGCAAAGTATGGCTCTGCCTAGCCAGACGACCTCTGGATTTGGGAACACAAATACGACAATAAAAACAATATGTTCTCCTCAGTGATGACACTGATTCAACCTTTCCCTGGGTCAGGCATGGGGCTGATGGCTTTGCAGGTTCTCTCTTCCTTAATCCTCACATCACCCTCAAAGGGTGCCTGTTAATGCTCCCATTTGGATGATAAAAAAGCAGAGGTTACCTGAGCCAGACTTGCCGGTTCTAGAGTCTGATCTCTTCACTGGCATGAGATGCTGCTTCTTGGCCCCAGGGTCTGTTCTTGAAGCAAATGAAGTCCAACCTGCACAAGCATCCCCAGGGTAGAGACATGTGGACTGGTGGGGGAAATCACAGGGAAGGGGTGAGAATGAGGCTGTCTTCTTTTTCTGGATGAGGCTGGTGCCCTGAAGATTTATCCTTCCCCTCGCTGGTGCAAGGTTGTGGAGGGCCTATGAGTAGCAGGCACATCTGGGCACATGGAGGCTGGTATGAACATGTGGGTGTGGAATATAGAAGACCCTAAACGAGAACTGAGATCCCAAACTTTCACAAGGCAATGCCCCATATAACAGAGCAAGTCATGCAAAGGATTTCATAACTGTGGTGTCATGCCCCAGAGATGCCACTGACCAGCCTGGAGCCCTCTGTCTCATCTGGGCCTTTTGTTTTCTGTCCTTCTGCAACTGGAGACAAGCTTATTCTCAGCCCCTCAGCCTGGATTGGTGTCCTGGCTGGGCTCCGAAGAGCAGAAAGGCCATGCGTGTTCTCTTTCCTTTACCCCTGCCAGAAGCTGTGTGAGTCATGCATTTGTATTTTTAGCAACACATAGGAATGGCTGCATGACAAAGAATTGGAGTGGGGGGACACTTGCAAAATTAACATAACAAAGGCAATTATTTGGATCTAACTCTCAGGGATAGAGGCAGCCTGGCAGTGCTCCTTGATCCAAGAAAGGAAAGAGAAATGAAGGGCTGACAGTGGGGTTGTTGGTGCCTCAGGAGTGGAGGCGCCCAAAGGTTTTCTATGGGTAGAAAAGGAAAAGAGCTTCTCCGGGTGGGCAGCTGGCATGGTCCTGGAGACCTGGGCATTGTATGTGCTGTTCTAGTGTGATCACAGCAAGTTTGCTTCACCTAGAAAGGCTAGAGATGGTGGATGGCGTCGGCGGGGACGCCCCAGGCCGCGCGAGGAGCCCCAAGCCGCCGGAGGCTGGCCCAGGCAAGCATGGGAGCGGCACCAGCACCCCAGGAACCACCACGAGCAGCACCACCAGCACCAGCACCAGCAGCCCCAGCCACCACAGGAGCACCACAGCACCAGCAGGAGTAGCAGCACCACCAGCGCACCAGCACCAAGGACCATCACCATCACGAGCACCAGCAGCAGCACCATCACCATCATATCACAGCACACCACCATCACCATCAGCACCCCCAGCACCCACCACCATCACCCACCATCAGGAGCCCCACCACCACCATCACCATCACCATTATCACCAGCACCATCACACCATCATCACCACACCACCATTGCACCATCACCAGGATAACCCACCTAAGCACCACTACCACTCACCACCACGACCACCACTACCATCACCATGACCAGCATCACCCACACCACACCACACATCATCACCATTACCATCAGCACCATCATCATGATCATCACCATCATCCACCATCACCATCACCATCACCATCATCACCACCATCACCATCACCATCATCACCATCACCACTATCACCATCACCATCACTATCATCACCACCATCACCATCATTACCACCATCACCATCATCATCACTATCATCACCACCATCACCATCATTACCACCATCACCATCATCATCACTATCATCATCACCATCACCATCATCACTACCATCACCATCACCACCACCATCATCACCATTACAATCATCACCATCACCATCATCTTTGCCATCATCATCATCATCACCATCACTATCATCCACGGAGAGTTTGACACGTCCATTTTCCTGAACATGTTGCACACATTATCTGATTGAATTTATCCTTCATAACAGCTGTGGGGAGTACATGAAAATGATCCCGTTTTGCAGAGGCATAAACTGAGGACCAGAGAGATTTGGGTCTGACCTCAAACATTGATAATCCCAAGAATGGGAGGCATTTCCAAGGGTCCTCTGGATTCCCCAGTCTCAATCATGGCCTCCTCAGAGTTATGCTGAGTTATGCATGACCACAATAGCATGGGCAGAGAAAGGGGACTATTCCTAGAGCTTGGGGCCTGCCTCCCAACCATCCTCACTATTTTTTCTTTTGAATCTTTACTATATTGGTGAAAATAATATGGAAGTATCTGTAGCTCCTGAGTAGGGTCTAGGTAGCAAATAAAAGGAGTGGGGTGTGGAGGGACAAAGTTCTTAGTAGCTGGGGCCCACCTGGCCTTCTGGAGTTTGGTGAGGGAGAACCTGGGATGTGGTGAGGACACTCAAGCCCTGGTCCCACCTTAGCACTCACCCACCTTGTGACCTTGGGCCAGGCCCAGAGGCTGGCTCCCCATCAGTCCAAAGAGGTGAGCAGGGCCTGCCCTGAGTGTGGAGGGAGCAGCAAATGAAACCAAGCCCTTACCTCCAGCATTGCACATTTCACCCTGTATGAGTGTCCTGTGGCCGCTGTAACAAATTTGTGCAGCCTTGGTGGCTTCAAACAATGGAAGTTTATTCTCTCACAGCTCTGGAGACCTCAAGTCTGAAATCTGGCAGGGCCACACTCCCTCTTGGAGGCTCTAGGGGAGAACCCTTCCTTGCTTCTTCCAGTTTTTGCTGGCTGCTGTGTTCTTTGGCTTGTGGTCGTATCACTCCAATCTCTGCCTCCGTGGTCACATAGCCTCTACCTCTTCTGTCTGCGTAATCTCCCTCTGCCTCTCTTTTATAAGGATATCTATGATTGGACGTAGGGCCCACCCAGATAATCCAGGATAATCATCTCATTTGCATCGCACTTTAATTCACAGAGTGCTTTCCCATCTTTCATTTATTTTGTCCTCTCCACAAGCCCGTCAGATAAGCAGGGAAGACATATGTTTATCCTTCTTGTATGTGCATTGTACTTGGACAATTCATTAGTGGGTTGTCAAATGAATATAGAGGGATACTGAGGCCCAGAAACCTTATACCAACTGTCTAAGGGGCCAGAATTTGAGCAGACTCAGAAGGGTGGTCACCTCATCTCAAGATCTTCCACTTAATTACATCTGCAAAGACCCTTTTTCCACATAAGAGTGCAGTCATCAGTTCTGAGGATTAGGACATGAACACACCTTTTTGGGGATCACTATTCAATCCACTGCATACTTTCTGCTGAAGACATATGGGGTCCCACTGCTCCTGAGAAAAGTGGAAACTTCTGACCTTGACACCCAAGATCCTCTTTAGTCAGGTTCTTGATCCTCTCTCCAACTTTATTATCTATTGTGAACCTGCACAACATGAATCTTATACAAGCCCCCGTCATCATTATCATCATCGTCCTCATTGCCATCATCATGATTAGGGATGTCTTCTAGAAGGTGATAATGTCCAAGTGGAGTCCTGACTTAGAAGTTAGTCTTCTAACTCCTTTTGAGCCTACTCTGACTCTGGCCTCTTGGACAGTTGACCTAAGGTCTTAGGGCCTCAGTTTCCCTCTGTAATCATTTGACAACCCATTCAGTGAGCTGTCCATGTGTGACGCACACACAGGAAGGGTAAATGTATGTCTTCCCTGCTTACCTGACAGGGTAATGGAGAGGACAAAACACATGAAAGATGGAAAGTGCTCTGTGAATTTAAGTGTGATGCAAATGAGGTGCATACATGATCATTCTCATCTCCTGGGATTTGGCCACCTGGATACTGGAATGATCCTGAGCTTCCTGCGGCAACCTTGGCATTTATAACAAGTCAGCACCCTTTGCTTCTGGGAAGAAAAACACGAGGTTTCTGAGGGTTGGAATAATGAAGAGAGGTAGCTCCTAAGTTGTCTGCTTCTCTGAGCTCAGAGCTGTGTCTCTCTGGCCACTTGGCACCGTTGTGTTGAGGGCCCCCTCACAGACATCCATGGTGTCTGCACTAGGGTGGCACTGGAGATCCAAGACAGACCCTCAGAGCAAAGCCTTTGCTCCAGCCTACCTGGAGAAGATGGCTGTGGCCCTGGAGACCCTCCCAGTCACCCCCAAACCAGCAATACGAAATTTATTCCTTCTGTTATTAACAGTATTGGGCTTGCAGGAGCCGTTGCCAGTCTCCATCACTTGGCCACATGTGACCTGAATCCCTGGAGGAGGTGAGGCAGGAGCCGAAGGCTGGTCACTGAAGCCCACATCCAGCCCAGTGCACATCACAGTCAAGTGGAAAGACGGGGAGGGAACTGGGGAGACAGAATGGGAGGCATGGCGACCTGGGTTGTTCTAGCTCCACCTGCCCTGTCATCCACCCAGTTGCATCATCTTGATGGTCTGTCCTTTGCAAAGCCCCTTGCCTCTGTCCAGCCTGCACACACACGTCGGCACCCCTGAGAGCCCCAACCTCTCAGGCCCCTCAGCATCTCACAACAGTTCATTGGAATTGCCCTGCGTTTTCTTTTTTATTTTTGTAAGTGTGAAAATAGCATAACGACCTTACGGGTGACCCTTGAACAATGTGGGGGTGAGGGGCGCTGACCCTTAGGGACCCTGATGCAGTGGAGAATCTGAATATAAATTTCAGTTCCTCAACAACTTAATTACTTGATCAGAAGGCTTACCAATATCACAAGCAGTCAACGAACACCTACTTTGTATGTCTTATGTGTTATATGCTTTATTCTTATAATAAAGTAAGCTACAGAAAAGAAAATGGTATTAAGAAAATTGTAAGGAGCAGTCTGGGCATGGTAGCTCATGCCTGTAATCCCAGCAGTTTGGGAGGCTGAGGTGGGTGGATCACTTGAGGTCAGGAGTTTGAGACCAATCTGGTCAACATGGTGAAACCCCATCTCCACTAAAAATACAAAAATTAGCCGGGTGTGCTGGTGGGTGCCTGTAGTCCCAGCTACTGGGGAAGCCGAGGCACGAGAATTGCTTGAACCTGGAGGTGGAGGATGCAGTGAGACAAGATCATGTCACTTCACTCCAGCCTGGGTGACACAGTGAGACTCTGTCTCAAAAAGCAAAGCAAAGAAAATTGTAAGGAACAGAAAACATATTTACTATTCATTAAGCAGAAGTGGATCATCCTAAGGGTCTTCACACTGAGTAGGCTGGGGAAGAAGAGGAAGGGGTGTGTGTGGTGGGGGAAGGTTGGTCTTGCTGTCTCGGGGGGGCAGAGGCAGAAAAAAATCCATGAATAAGTGGACCCGTGTGGTTCAAGTTCATGCTATTCAAGAGTCAACTATAAATACGTGTTTGAAAAAAGATAATCCGTGAGCCCCTTTGCCTAACTGTCCATCTCGGCCTCTGCTGTTCGTGTTCTCAGCTGTATCACACACATATTCTCATGGTCTCTCTCTCTCTCTTTTTTTTTTTTTTGAGAAGGAGTCTCTCAGGCTGGAGCGTAGTGGTGCAATACTGACTCACCATAACCTCCACCTCCTGGGTTCAACTGACTCTCGGGCCTCAGCCTCCCGAGTAGCTGGGAATACAGGCACCTGTCACCATGCTTAGCTGATTTTTGCATTTTTAGTAGAGATCGGGATTTGTCAAAATCCCCCCCAAAGTGCTGGGATTACAGGCGTGAGCCACCATACCCAGCTCTCATGGTCTCTGCTGCCTGTTTCAGTCTCTTCTGATGTGAAATTAGGTGTTCTCAAGTATCACCTCCTTGGGTTCATTCTCTTCTCTTGCCCATGCATGCTCGGGGTGTGAGCCACCGGCCTCCCCTGGCTAATATGGTAGTTGCCCCTCATCTGACATCCCCTCCCCTGTCTAATGTCCCCTCCCCCATCTGGCATCCCCTCTGTGCCATAATCCAGGCCGCTTTGTCCTGCTCCCTTGCCACGTCCTCTATGGCACCTCCCAAACAATTCCAGTTCATTTCCTCCAATTTGGAGCCTGACCATCTCTCTCTCTCTCTCTCTCTTTTTTTTTTTTTTTTTTGAGACAGAGTCTCACTCTATCGCCCAGGCTGGAGTGCAGTGGCATGATCTCAGCTCACTGCAACCTCTGCCACCTGGGTTCAAGTGATTCTCCTTTCTCAGCCTCCTGAGTAGCTGGGATTACAGGCGTGAGGTACTGTGCCCGGCCCCATTTTAATCCTTTAAATTTTTATAATACATCACTGTAAAGATTATGAAATGAATACATTTAAAATCAGTCCTTTGGCCAGGCGCGGTGGCTCACACCTGTAATCTCAGCACTTTGGGAGGCCGAGGTGGGCAGATCACAAGGTCAGGAGATCGAGACCATCCTGTCTAACATGGTGAAACCCCGTCTCTACTAAAAACACAAAAAATTAGCGAGGCGCGGTGGCGGGCGCCTGTAGTCTCAGCTATTTGGGAGGCTGAGGCAGGAGAATGGCATGAACCTGGGAGCTTGCAGTGAGCCAAGATGGTGCCACTGCACTCCAGCCTGGGTGACAGAGCAAGACTCTGTTTCAAAAAAAAAAAAATCGGTCCTTCCTCTAAGCCAGCGGGTTTGCTCCTTCATGCAGGGATGTCGTCATGCATGTGCACAGGTGTTCAGGATGATGACAGTCATGTCCTCCTTTTTACTACAGGAGATCTGTCTTTCCCCCTTCCAGGGCCCACAGCGAAGACAAAAGGAGAACATTTAAGAGCACCTGTGACATGCAGTGGACTGCACGAGGTGCTGGGGGTGCAGAGCAAGGTGTCAACCCCCGAAGAGTGCTCAGACCCTTGGGGCGACAAGCCTGTAACCAAACCCAGGGTGTGGTGCTCGACAGAAGAGGTGAGTATCGAATGAGGGGACCCCCGGTTCAGCCAGGTGAGGCTTCGACTGGGACGTGGGTCAGCATTTGCTGGGCTAAGCAGGGATAAGGCAGAAACTTCCAGGTTGAGGACATGGAGTTGTGAAAGGGCTTCCAGTCTGCGTGGCAGGACTGGTCAGAGGGCCAGGCGTAGAGGGAAGGAGCTGGGAAGCTCAGGTAAGGTCAGGTGGCGAAGGACATTTGGTGCCAGGCTCAGGGTTTTGCATCTGCTCTGAAGCAGAATCACTGCGGGTTCCACAGCAGGGCAGGTCTGTGTAAGGAAAGGTCACTGCTGACAGCAGCTTAGGGGAGGGGAAGGCATAGGGGGTGGTTGGGGGGGGGTGGCGGATCAGGAGAAAATTGCAACAGCTCAGAGAAGATTGTGGGAGCCTGGGCTGCGTCAGGAGGGGAGCAGGTGGAAAGCATGGAAATACTCAAGAAGTAGGATCCAAAGTTCGATGATGGGTAGACAGACCTGGTGTGTATGTGTGGGTGGTGGTGGCAGGGGAGTGGGGGATGGACTGCCCTGCAGCTTTGACTCAGGAACTCTGGGTGAAGGAGCCAGCTTGGGGAGAAGGCAATGTGTTCTGTTCTGAATTGATTGAGTTTGATGGACTCACTGGGACGTCCAGGTTGAAAGGCACGGAGGAAGATAAAAGTGCAGGCCTGAAACTCAGGGCCGAGGCAGGGGCACTTTACATCATTCAAATGGCATATGAAAGAAGGTTTAATGCTGTGCAAACACGTGGTGATAAACGCAGTACAAATAGTGACCCGTGGTTCCTGGTGATGTGGCGCCTGCCTTGAAGATCAAGGTCTACAGGATCAGGAGTGTGGGGTGCTGGGCTGAGGTTTTTGGGGTGAGACGGGCAGAGTCTGGTGGAGGTGGCCATGGAGAAGGGCAAGCCATTACTCGGTCGCTTGGGGTGGAAGTAAAGGCGGAGGAAAGAGGAGCAGAAGAGAAACAGGGCATTGCTTATGGCGGCTCCCCAGTAAACATTGCCTGCTTCCCATCGGGCTCACTTAGGCCCACCCAAGTACGCCCATGTGTTTAGGCACTTGTGCGCACACACACTCTCACACATGCACACACACATGCACACACAGACACACATGTCCTCACACATGCACACACACAGACAGACATGTACACACACATGCACACACATGTACACACACACATGCACAGCAAGGGCAGCTTTGAGAAGACCCAGGGATGAGTGACAGTTATCTCTGTCTACCCAACCCCAGTAAGTTTTCTGAAAGAAGAGGACACCCTTCCCTCCTTTCCCCTCCCCTGCCTCACAGTTCAGCCATTTTCTCTCAAACTCCGGCATCTGGCCTCCTAGTTGCCTGGGGAGCAAGTGTCCCTCAAGATTAAAACAAAAAACAAAAACCCTCTAACCTTTTTCGAAGGATAGGCCTGTGTGGTCTCCAAATTGGAGGCGGACCCCATCACTTCCATTAGAGCATCTTTTAGCCCCGAGGGTGTTTCAATCCAAATAGCTCCCAGGTTCCCTGTAGCCAGGCTGAGGCTTGGCTGCAGAGATTTCGGCTTCATAGAAGACGTTAGGAGGTCTGGAGGTCCAGTTTCTCCTTTTTTGCACATCAAGGAGAGAATCAGACCTTTTAGGAAGGGGGCTGGTTTTGTCCAAGAGTGAGATTTTCTAAGATTTTTCTTTCTTCTTTTACTCTCCCATTAACCTGGCGGGGATCCCCACCCCAACTTGTTCCCACTTTAGCCTCCTCTTCTGTACTGTTTTGTTTTTTAAGTCCTCCGTGCCCAGCTTCCATTATGGAAAGTGCAAACAGCATGTCCAGGGCGCCTTAAAAAGGCAGCTAACAGCTCTCTGGCTGCGGTCCTCTTCGCTTGTTTCCCTGGCAACCAGAGGCAGGGAAAACAGAACCTGTCAGATGGAAAATGTCAGTTATAGTAGATCTGGGAGCGCAGGAAAGAAGCGGTGAGATGGAGCGAAGGAGGAAGTGGGAGGGCCGGCAGGGGCTCACCCTCCTGCCCACCTGGGCTGGTGCCCTCCTCCCAGTAAGCCAGGGGATCAGGGAGGCTGGCTTCTTGAACGAGAGGGGCTGCTGCCAGAGCAGGGGGCTTCAGAGATGGGGGAGGGGAGGGAACTGCCACCTAGGATTAGCGGGATGGTCTTTGGCAGCCGTCCCGCCCAGCTGATTATCACATTGTTTTAAAGGTCATTGGGCTTCTTGGGGGCCCCAGCAATGCGTTCTAGAAGCCCCTTCAGTCGAACTTAAAGCTCTGGGTCTGGGTAGCAGAAGGGGGAGGGTTGGGGAAGAAAAAGATATCAAACCCCAGCATCCAAAGACCCTGGAACCGTATCGATCCCGACCCCTGCTTGGCATCAATTGATCAATGCCCCTGCTGAAAAGAGGAATTGCCCTTTCAAATGGTTGGGAAAGAGTTTGGGAGGGAGGGTTGATATTAATCAAAGCAGGCCCCTCAGAAGGACGGCAGAGCAGCATGGAGAAGAGGAAACAAAAGAAGGAGGTTTGCTGAACAGCCTCGAATATTACTGCGGGGAGAACTGATCAGTTAACGGGACTGATGCAATCGGGTGTGGGGTGTGGGGTGGGTGCTCCTGAGAGTAGGGAGGGCGTGTGAGAGTGTGTGTGAGTGTGGTGTGTGTGTGTGTGTGAGTGGTGTGTGTGAGTGTGGGGTGTGTGTGTGTGAGTGTGTGTGTGAGTGTGGTGTGTGTGTGGTGTGTGTGTGAGTGTGGTGTGGTGTGAGTGGGTGTGGTGTGTGTGCGTGTGGTGTGTGTGTGGTGTGAGTGTGTGTGTGAGTGTGGGGTGTGGTGAGTGTGTGTGTGAATGTGCGTGTGTGAGTGTGCGTGTGTGAGTGTGGTGTGTGTGGTGGGTGTGTGGTGTGAGTGTGGGTGTGGTGTCAGTGTGGTGTGTGTGTGTGAGTGTGCGTGTGTGGTGTGTGTGTGTGTGTGGGAGTGTGTGTGTGTGGTGAGTGTGGTGTGTGTGAGTGGTGTGTGTGTGAGTGTGTGTGTGAGTGTGTGTGTGAGTGGGTGTGTGTGTGTGTGTGTGAGTGTGGTGTGTGTGTGTGCGTGTGAGTGTGTGTGTGAGTGTGGGGTGGTGTGTGTGTGTGTGTGTGTGAGTGTGGTGTGTGTGTGTGTGCGTGTGTGTGTGAGTGTGGGGTGTGTGTGTGGTGTGTGTGTGTGGTGAGTGTGTGTGGTGTGTGCATGCAGCATTGGACACATGCGCTCTGCAATCTCCTACTGTTGTCCTCAGACATTCCAGGAGCTTCCCTAATCTCCTGCTTTTTGGGAGAAACTCCGGTCCCCTGGCGCAGTGGACCTGAGAGAGTGAAGGGAAGACAGGCTGCTGTCCACAGTCAGCTGAGCCCCTGCTGTGCATTCAGGGTGTCAGATAGTGTTTGCTCAAAATAAAAAAACAACAGCGCCAGTGTGTGCGTGTGTATGCGCACGTGTGTGAACGCGAGTGTGTGTATTTATGTGCATGCGCGCACGTATGTATATGTGTGTGCGTGTGTGCACACGTTTGTATGTGTGCGTGCATGTGCACACGTGTGTATATGTGTGTGCACACGTTTGTGTATATGTGTGTGTGTGCACACATTTGTGTGTATGTGTGCATGCATGTGCACATGTGTGTACATGTGCGTGCATGTGTGTGCATGCGTGCATGTGTGCACACCGGCTTGCATACGGCAAGCTCCAGAGGAGGAGGAGGAGCCAGAACCAGATCTGGGTTCTGTTCATCCTCAGAGGCATGAATTTAAGCCCCTGAGCATGGGATTCGAGAAGGAGGCAAAGGAGGTAAAGGATGATTACCAAATACAGTGCTGGATTTCCTTGACGGACACGTGGCAGGACACCTTCTGCTGAACACCAGACGTACCGGGACAGTTGAGTGTGGTTCTGCTTCAGGGATTTTTCTAACCCCAGACTGGTTGAATGATTGGCATTAGGGTGTCTGAAAATGTACTCTCCAGTTTCCTGGTTAGGGGGTGGTGTGTGTTGAGGGGCAGGGTCTGGCCCATAAAGCTGCCTTAGTTTACATGGGTGGGGCTGGGGATGGGTGGAGGGTCCCTGAAATGACATTTTCCTTCTGGCAAAAGGAGTGTAGAGGTTCCTCGGGCCCTGGCTGGGTACAGGTTTGAGGGCATCTCTTATCTTTTGGTTTCCAGGGCAACCTCAAAAACATATGGCCACCTTAATAGCCACTCCCACTTAAGCGTCCTTCCAAAGGAAACAAACAAAACCTCCAAATATAAGACAAAAAACCCACAGCAATTCAACAGCAAACCAGATACGATGGACCCCCCACCCCCTGCCGACATCCAGAATTTATTGTTTGCCATGAAGGTTAAAGCTTCAGGGAAACCTGGGTCAGAACCCCTCCCTCACCTCCCGTTTTAAGGCCGGGTCCTCTCTCTCCGTCGTCTTCTCTCCTCCCAGTGTTTTCTGGGCAGGAATCATCTCTTTAAATCATCTTTGTAACTGGGCCCTGGGGACTCACCAAGGACCTCACAGTTGTTGGCGTCATCTGGTCAGGAGCTCTGTGCAGCTGAGAGTGGAGTGTGACTCGGTGGCCCTGCCACCGAAGGTGAGTGTCCAGCCCACGTGGTCCTTGAATGTCTCGGAGACAGTGCTGGGCTGGTGACAGTGGTAAGTCACCGCTCCACGCGCCTCGCTGAAAAACCATATGGACCTTCCTGTCAGGCTGGGACACGCTTAAATTATGACATTTTTCATTTTGATTGACAATTACCTTCCCCTGGAAGTTTGCGAACAGCCCGGCTACAATTACATCTCATACCATAAAGCGAGGGGAATAGAAGGGGAGTCATTATTTTCTGAATATGGTCTCTGGCAGTTGGCTGAGGAGGTAATCTTTATTCCCACCGCTCCTGCGTTTTATTATTTTATTAAGAGTTAACTCTCGATTATCCACATGTGAGCCCAAGAGACACTCGTATTCCCACAGCTGTTAGGCCTTATTATTTTATTGTTATTAGTTTAGGTTTTCCCCAGGCTGTATGTGGGACATGAAAAAGAGTCCCGATTGCTCACATGTTTCTTAACTGCCCCTTTTGAATTATTTGCAGTAAATGTTTATAATCTCAATACTGCTCCTCCCTTCTCCTGGGGTAGAGGATGGGTGTCTATTTTTTTATGACAAAATATGCATTACATAAATTGTATCATTTTAGCCATTTGAAAGTGATACTTCAGTAGCATTTAGTACATTCACAGGGCTGCGCAACTGCCATTCCTAATTCCAAAACATTTTCATCACCCCAAAGGGAAACCTGTGCCCATTAGGCAATTATAGCTCATTTCTTTTTCCCACCGCCCCTGCCACGCCGCCCCACCTCCGCAGCCCCAGGCAGCCACTAATCTTCTTTCTGTCTGTGGATTTGCCTATTCTGGACGTTTCCTATGAATGGAATCGGCAGTAGGATGCCTTTTGTGTCTGGTTTCTTTCACTGAGCATCACGTTTTCAGAATTTGCCCACGCTCCCATGTTACAGCCTGTATCAGTATTTCATTCCTTTCTTGTTTTTTTTTTTTTTTGAGATGGAGTCTCACTGTGTCGCCCAGGCTGGAGTCTAAACCTCTGGAGTAGCTCGGATCACAGGTATACGCCACCACGCCTAGCTAACTTTTATAGTTTTAACAGAGACGGGGTTTCACCATGTTGGCCAGGCTGGTCTCGACCTCCTGACCTCAAGTGATCCACCCGCCTGGGCCTCCCAAAGTGCTGGGATTACAGGCGTGGCCACTGTGCTGGGCCACTTTATGACTTTTTATGGCTGCAATCGCGTTTGCTCGTATTATCACTACACCACATGTTGTTTGTCCATCTATCAGTTGGTGGCCATTTGGGTTGTTTGGTGCTGCTACACACATCTGTGGACAAGTTTTTGTTTGAACCCCTGTCTTCATTTTGGGAGGTATATTTCTTTTTTGTTTGTTTGTTATTTTATTTATTTTTTTGGTATGGAGTCTCACTCTGTCCCCCAGGCTGGAGTGCAGTGGCTTGATCTTGGCTCACTGCAACCTGCGCCCCCCCCAGGTTCAAGTGATTTTCCTGCCTTAGCCTCCCAAGTAGCTGGGATTATGGGCACCTGCCACCACGCCCGGCTAATTTTTGTATTTTTAGTAGAGACAGGGTTTCACCATCTTGCCCAGGCTGGTCTTGAACTCCTGACCTCGTGATCCACCTGCCTCGGCCTCCCAAAGTGCTGGGATTACAGGCATGAGCCACCGCGCCCAGCCTTTGAGGGGTATAGTTCTAGGAGTGAAATTGCCGGGTCTTATCGCAAGTCTATGTTTAACTTATTGGGGAAGAACCAAACGATTTTCCAGTCTACAGTCTGGTTGGCTACACGACTTTCCATTCCTACCGGCAGCATGTGAACAATCCAAACTCTCCCATCGCCAGCACGTGCCAGCTCTTTGCTCAGTCAACGCTTCAGATCTTTGCAGGGAGATCACAGGATTTTCAACATCAGCCTCTGGCCCCTTCAGAAGAAGGCGCTTTGCCCAAGGCGCTAGTTGGAGCCTTCCCCTGTGTGGCTTTCCACGGGGTCAGGTGATGAAGTGAGAACATGTTCACAGCAGGGGTGTTGCTAATCCCTCTAACCTGGGACCTGGGGTCCTGTGCGGAACCCACGGACGTTGGCTCAACTGGGAGAGTTGCCAGGCAGGAGGCCTTTTGACAGTCATAAGGGTTTGGGCTTTGGCGTTGTAGTCCCCTGTTGGCCATTATGAGCTGCATGGTCTTGGTCAAGTCGCCACTGACCTTTCCTCTCCTCTCTATGAAATGGTGTAGCTGACCCTCTAGTACCCCCACCCCCACGCCTCATGTCCCACTGATCTTCACCTCTGTTATTTAGAACACCTGGGACTCACTCCCTGAGGCAGGATCCCACTAGGTGGAGGTGCAGGAGACGGTACTGATGAGTTAGTACCTGGGA
Organism: Rhinopithecus roxellana; assembly: GCF_007565055.1. Classification (NCBI taxonomy): domain Eukaryota; kingdom Metazoa; phylum Chordata; class Mammalia; order Primates; family Cercopithecidae; genus Rhinopithecus; species Rhinopithecus roxellana. The sequence continues at coordinate 41,184,030 of NC_044567.1, forward strand.
GCAACTCTCAGCCAAGGCGTGTGCAGGCTATGGGGGCACCACCACAGCTTGTGCTGTCTGCTAGAGCTCCAGCAGGGTGGAGTGCCTGGTGCGTGGTGATAATTGTATGAATAAGGCATTTTTATTGGTTGCCTTCCTGTCCTCATCGCCTGTCCCCACTCCTGGATTCCTCTCCCAATTCAATGACTTGCATTCCTTGTCTCTAAGTCTGCCTTCTGAGGAGCCCAGCTATGGGATGCACAGATGGGAAAATCCACCCAAATGGACTCTATGGCTGGGAAGTAAGTGAATCCTTGATGGATAGCCACGGTCCTTGTCACTGTCAGAGTGGATTGTGGCAAAGTTTGTGGTTATCAGTCTGAGGGGCCCATCTCCCCACAAGAAGAAGTGAGCTAGAAGCAAACAGAGAGGCAGCTTCATTTTAGGACAATTTCCTTATTCTATCAACAGCTCGGCATCAGAGAGAAGCCTGGGGCTTTTATCTGTTGAGTGTGGGACGCAGCTTGGACTGTGGTTTGCTTTCCTCTCTGAAATGCACTTTTCCAAGGCCAAGTCGCAGATAAGCAGGCTTCCCCTTGGAATACCCCTGTTGAGGCGGGGTAGGGAGGGCCACGGTGCGATGATGCTGGTCTGGAAGCACACATTGGCTATAGATAGTTCACACAGTGCATGCTCAGTGGAAAAGCAAGAGGTGGTGTGCTTGTTGAGTCACCGCCCTCTCCCACCACAGGGTCAACCACAAGGGGAGGAAGGCGAGGCAGGGGAAGGAATGGAACCTGATGCTGTCGGTGAACCAGAACCTGGACAGAGCGTGGGGGGCTCAGTGGAGTCCACAGATGCCCCCTCCCAGAATAAGGAAGCTACTGGCCGGAGCTGAGTGCAGGGAGGGAGGCATCTTATCAGCTCCCAGACCACACTCACCGTCCTTCCCTCTGGAGGCACCACCCATTTTCTGTATGCCAATAGCAGCATCTTTGAGACCAGAATTAAAATGCCTGTGGCCTTTAAAGGTGGGATATTTTATTTTTTTATTTGATTTTTTTTTTTTGAGATGGAGTCTCGTTCTGTCACCTGGGCTGGGGTGCTGTGTCATGATCTTGGCTCACTGCAAGCTCCGCCTCCGGGCTCAAGTGATTCTCCTGCCTCAGCCTTCCAAGTAGCTGGGACTACAGGCGTGGACCACTACACCCAGCTAAGTTTTGTATTTTTAGTAGAGACGGGGTTTCACCATGTTGGTTAGCCTGGTCTCAAACTCCTGACCTCAAGTGATCCGCCTGCCTCGGCCTCCTAAGGTGGGAGCCACTGCTCCAGGCCCAAAGATGGGATATTTTAAACTTGGGCTAGTTTACCATTGACTCAAGAACGAAGGTAGGTAATCAAAGCAGAGCAGTAAATGGTTCTCTCTCTACCAAATTTTAATTTTTAGCACCGGCTTTCAAGAGTGAGGAGGGCTCAAAAGGACAGGGGGAGGAGGCGGAAAAAGAATGGAGGGGCAAGGTGAAGGAATTGATCAACGGCATCAAATTACCTGCTGTCCCTGAGCTCCCCCTCTTTGGATCCAGCTGGCAGGAGCTCAAGACTGTTCACCAGTTATCCCAGGGCAAAATGAAAGAGGACTGAGTTTCTGCTACAACCTACTCTGTCCCCCCACCTACTAAATCCATATGTGTTGAAGAGCCTCGGCCCCTTGCCTCCCAGACCTCCATCTTCTCATGGTAGCCGCGTTTGCCTCATCCCCAGTGAGACGGACACCCTGGGTCCCATCGGGACCCTCCCTCTGGTTCTCCAGCTGGGCCCTGCCCCGGCCCTGGTCCCTGCTCAGACTGGGTCAGGACCCATTGCTTGGCCTGGCCCATTTGCTGGTCATGTCCACTCATCACTTGCCGGCCTCTTGTTCTCTGTGGATGAGTTTCCCCATCCCCAGCTGTCCCCAGCTGCCCCCAGCAGCATGGGTGTGGAGTGTTTGCCGGGGCTGGGGCTAGCAATGGAAACCTCCCCTCTCCTCCCAGAATCCAAGGAGGAGGACCAAGATGCAGGCTGGGTCAGAAAGCGGGCAATGGATGACTCAGGCCTTGGCAGTCAGGGCAAGTGGGTGGAAAAATGCCTAGTTTTGCCCATCCTGAGTGCTTCTGGTTCTTTCCAGTTTCTGTGTGCCAAGTTGCACTGCCAGGGCACTTCAGAACCAAAGAATGAAGGGTTTAGGCTCACTGGGCTCCTGCCCCTCGACCCTCCAGGGTATCCAGAGTTGCAGTGGTCCTGGGTGTATGCAGCTGCCTCGACCCTCCAGGGTGTCCAGAGCTGCAGCGGTCCTGGGTGTAGGCAGCTGCCTCTCCTGGGTCAGGGCGGCTTCCACCAGTCTCCCTTGCTGCCTAGGAATATGATGTTCAGGGCCACAGGGTTGAATTCTCCCTGAGTTCTTTATGTAAATACCCGCTTCAGGGCCGACACCTAGTCCATCATAGCGATCCATCAAATGAACCAGCCGAGCCCATAAATTATTGCAAAAACCATTCCAAACAATAAAGGCAATTTTACTTACTGAACCATTAAATGTACGTACTTAAATTAGACCCAACAAGACGTCGTGTGTGGATGTCTCAGGGCCAGGCAAACAATGAGTTTCGAGGAAGGGCTATCTTGTGTTTTCTCCACCTCTCACATGAAATTAATGAGGTGATTCAATTTAATCATCATTACAATCATATCTTTATTCAGTTACTTAGCTGGGTTTGACCTGCTGCCTCGGGCAGCCTGGATGTCACCTCTCTGCCCTGGGCTGTCCTGACAGCCAGTGAGAGGTCAGCAGGAGGCCGGTGCGCAGATGCCAGGCTGCTCCGGCCCAGGGAGGCAGGCTTGGTGGATGTCGCTTCTGCCTCTGGGATCTACTGAGGCCAGTCTGCGGTTTTCTCTGACCTGGAGATCAGAGCCCATATCTGGGAGACACACAATGGCAGCTCTTCCTTGCCCACCACGTTGATTCTAACGCCGGGTCTGGCCAGTTACATCTTTTAAATATTTCTTGGATCTTTGTCTCTTTTCTCTTCCTAATACCAATGTCCTAGTTCAGGTTCCAAACTTTGTGCCTTTGGTGTTAATCCTCCTTCATGCCCTGATGCCAGAGCCATTTCTGGAAAATCTAAATCAAAGCCGCTCACCCAGCTCAGAGCCCTTTGGTGGCACCTGTTGCCTGTTGGAGGGAGATGGAATCCAGAGTATGCCATTCAAGGCTCCTTCTGACCTTCCCCAGACCCCAGTGACTCTCCCTGCCTTGTCTCCTGCCACTCCCTGCCTTAACCTGTGTAGTCCGCCGTCACCTGCACTACAGGCTGCTCGCAGTTGACCCTCCCACATTCATCAGCACTCACTTCTACCATATCCTGCCTCTGTGCCCCTCCCACTTCTCTTCTGTGTACCTACAATTTGTCCTTTAAAACACCCAAGGCGCCAGTTTCTCCATGGCCGCCGTGTACATTTTCAAATCCTTAGGTTGGGCTAAATGCCCTCGGCAATCCCAGGGCCCCCTTTGGTCCCTCGTGATGGGTTTGGGATGGTCACTTCACAAATGCTGGTCCAGGGGTGACGCCTTTGCTGTGAACCCTCACCACCTAACGTGAGTCAGGCACACAGGGACTCTGCCACACAGTCCTACACCGCCCGGCTGCGATGCTCTTCCTCTTCCTGTGTCTGCAATGGGTCCAGAATGGCTCTGACGGAGAGATGCTCCCGTGGTCGCTGGGGGGTAGGTGAGGGCTGCAGGGGGGACCAGCGCTTCCCACCTCCTTCCTCAGACAGTGGTGGAAATTGGGTTATACTTGCATGTGGCTTGGAGGCCACCCAGAAGGTATCAGGACATCCCTGGGGTCAGCAGTAGCAGCCCCTTGGTGCAGATTTAAGAAGTCGCCCAGGACAGAGCCAAGCATCAAACTGCGGGGGAGGGGAGATCACCGCACCATCTGGGTGACCACTGCTGGTTGTCTGTGCCCACTGCCCACTGCCTGCTCCCTATGCCCGTTCCCGTCCAAAGGGGGACTCGGGACACCTCTTGCTCCCTCTGCCTGTCTCCAAAAGCATCACTAAGTGTTGATCAATAAAGTGTAATGTGTCTTGGCTTTTCCTTGCCCCAGTGTCAGGCCTGGAAAACACAAACAGACCCTGAAAGGTGCCAGTTGCATAGGTGCTTGTGTGAGCACTCCCTCCCCCCAGTGGGGTTAGGAGTACCCTGTCCCCAGGGCATGGAAGGGCCTTCTCTTCTGTCCTCCCAACCACTTCCCCACTTCCAGGGTGGGTCTCTGCATGAGTGTGTGGCCTGAGCTTCTGACAGAGGTAAGATGCAAGCCACATTGGCAATTTTAAACTTTCTAGTGGCCACAAGAAATAAGTCAAAAAGAAAAGGTAAAGTTGAGTTTAATAATACATAGGATCTAACCCAGTATCTCCGAAACATTATCACTTCAACATCTAATCAGTGTGAAAATTATGAATGAGGTAGTTTGTGTTTTTTATATCAAGCTTTTGAAATCCCGTGTGCGTTTTGCACACCCAGTGCCTCTCGACACAGACCAGACTCATTTCTTGTGCTTGGGATCCACAGCCGTCTCTGACTGGGGCTGTGCAGGTATTAACTGGAAAATGCCCTTTTGGAAGTGAAAATCCTGAATTCTATCGCTTCCCTCCAATCAGGCCGGCACCCAGCATCAGCCATTCCTCTACTGAGCAATACCCAGCTCTGCAGCCAGGAGAGGGAGGGAGAGGGGCAGCATAGCCTCCAGCATCTCAGATGCAGTTCGTGGCCACTAAATATGCAGGCTCAGCAGAGGCATCAAAAATGAGTTATTTATCAGCTTCAAGGACACAAAGACACCTTAAAATAAGGAGACCGTGGTCACTCCTGTGAGGGTGCTGAGAAGCCAGGCTCTTTTTCCAGGAGTCCCCTGGGGGCACCCAGCCCAGGAAGCCGTTGGCCGTGCAGATCCTAATGAAGTCAAGGTTCACACACAGCCCTTGGCCGGCTGGGAATCTAACGTGGGGCTCTAGGATTTTCCAGGCGGCCCCTGCAGTCACTCACATGCAGCATGATTAATGGCTGGATACCCCAGCGTGAAAACCATTTAAAAAATGGCATTTTTGTCACGGACAGTGTTCCACATATCGTAAAGGTCATACGTGCTAAGAACATTATCCGTATTTCTTGGGCAAACACGCTTAACCTTGTAGAGCACATTCCCCGGCAGATCAGCGATCCATCTCCGCACTTCAGAGGGCCCGATGGCTCAGGTTCTTTGCCAAAAGGGATGAAAGACGGCAGCAATGGCACCATGCAGGGGTTTCAGACAATGCCCTGAATTGGCTGCCGGCCTCTCACGGCGTCGAGGGGCAGAGGGCATGAGGCCCCACAGCCTGTGAAAGGCAGCCGGGATAAGAGACTGCTTCTGAACATCCGCGTGGCTCTCGGTGGCTCTCGCCAGCTTTGATTTCCTCTGGAGGGCTTTGGGGCGGGGCTCCCCCATCAGGCTGGGGTCGGGAGGGAGGAAGAGCGCTCGTCTCAAGCCCCGGCGGCCCAGGCTGGTGCTTGGCCTCTGATACATGTAGGCTGCCAGGGAATTCTGAAGCGGCTTCTGTGTGCCTGATAAAGACAGGTCAAATGAAAAGCGTGGATGTGAGGATAACCAAGGGGAGATGACTGCAGCTGGTCTACCTGGCCCGCGTGGAAGCCTGTACTTTGGAATGCCTTGCTTTGGAGGCTGGGGCAAATGTCTCCAAAATAAGGTCACCCCAGGTCTTGGCAACTCACAGCACGAATGAGCGGCCACGGACCTGGGAAGATGACCTCACACTCACGGAGACCTGGGTAAGGAGCTCCAGGCTTCTACCTGGCAGGCCATGTACTGTGGGCCGTGAGACTGGGGGGGGGTGGCTTTGTTCATGACTTCTCGGTGTCATCCTCCCCACTCCCCACCCCAGGGCCACTTATCCCCCCGACATCGTGGCTGCCCACGCGTGGTGTCAGGACTTCTTCCACAGCCTCCTCACCGGTCCCCTGTCTCCTGGCTTGCGGCCTCCTGTCTCTTCTCCACCTTATCACCAGTGTCCGAAACCCAAATCCAATGACAGGTCCTTCTGTGCTTTCTTTCTTTCTTTTTTTTTTTTGAGACAGTCTTGCACTGTCACCCAGGCTGGAGTGCAGTGGCGTGATCTTGGCTCACTGCAACTTCTGCCTCCCAGGTTCAAGCAATTCTCCTGTCTCAGCCTCCCGAGTAGCTGGGATTACAGTTGCCTCCCACCACACCCAGCTAATTTTTTGTATTTTTAGTAGAGATGGGTTTTTACCATGTTGGCCAGACTGGTCTCAAACTCCTGGCCTCAGGTGATCCACCCGACTTGGCATCCCAAAGTGCTAGGATTACAGGCGTGAGCCACTGCACCCAGCGTGTGCTTTCAATCCTAGCGAAAAACCATATCCCCTTCACCCAGGATGAAGTCCACACATTGAATGTAGCTTTCAGGCCATGGCATGCTGGTGAGTGTTAGACAGCCAGCTTCCTGAAAGACAAATGTGTACACGTGAGTATGCATTTTATTGATATACAGGGTGAGTGGCACCAATTTACAAGTAATAATAAGATATATAATATTCTTTAATGTAAATTATATATAGCCAGTTACACAGAATGCTTTCAAGATATCTAATGTTCTTTAATGTGAATTACATATAGCCAGTTACACAGAATGCTTTCACTGGTTTTTGCTGAACTCTTGTGGTTGTAGCCAACCTGTGGCTGCAATTCAAGTGTAATTTGACTATCCTTTTTGTGGTATTCACCATGTAAGGGCAGTGAGCCTGTTTTAGTTGAATCTGTATTATTAACATTTTCTCCATCACCTTCATAAGTCCAGACAATCAACAAAACTATACAAATCAAGCCCTGATTTGTATAGTTTACCAATGTCTGTGTTGTAGATACTCCTACTCCAGCCAATTTCTTTCTTTCTTTTCCTTCCTTCCTTCCTTCCTTCCTTCCTTCCTTCCTTCCTTCCTTCCTTCCTTCCTTCCTTCCTTCCTTCTTCTTTCCTTCCTTCCTTCCTTTCTCTCTTTCTTTCTTTCTCTCTTTCTTTCTCTCTTTTGAGACAGAGTCTCCCTCTGTTACCCAGGCTGGAGTGTAGTGGCACAATCTTGGCTTACTGCAACCTCTGCCTCCTGGGTTCAAGCGATTCTCCTGCCTCAGCCTCCCGAGTAGCTGGGATTACAGGTGCTCACCACCACGCTGGCTACTTTTTTGTATTTTTAGTAGAGATGGGGTTTCGCCATGTTTGCCAGGATGGTCTCGATCTCCTGATCTCGTGATCTGCTCACTTTGGCCTCCCAAAGTGCTGGGATAACAGGCATGAGCCACTGTGTCCAGTCATATTGGAGCCGATTTCAAACCAACGACATGACATCTCTGAATGCATGGTGGGAAAGAGATGTAGCCCTCAATTTATAATAGTTCCACCATGCGAATACAAGAAATATCACTCGCCTCAAGAATACAGCTAATAACCAAATAGAGCAAAATCATTAGGAGGAAAGGAGTTTGGGGTTTTTATTACCATTGTTTCAAGTAAAATTTATTTGATCGTAAGTTGATATAAATTAATGTTTTAAATGGCCCAGTTTAATAGCCAGTTCATCACGTTTCTGGAAATTGATAATGAGATTTCTTGGGCAGGTGGGAGCTGGCTCCAGCACACCATGGCCTCGGCGCCTGTAGGCCGCCTGTGCCCATCCCACACCTTCGCCTGGGCCTGCCCGCTCCTTGCTCTGGCTGGCCTGAGTTTCTTTGAACTCTCCTTGCCTTTGGAGCCTTTGTATATCCTGTTTCCTATGCCCGGAACTCTCCTCCCCTCATCTCCTTTGCCCAGACACCTGTCTCCTCTTCCCTCCCCTTCCCTTCCTTTCTCTTTTCACTGCTGGAGGCTTCCTTCCAGCCTGGAGCCTGCAGCTTAAATGACTCACATTGTTTTACCTCCAGTTGCAGCAAGCACCATGGCCTGGTATTTGTGCTTCTCTACATTTACCCCCTGATTCCTACCACCTTCATGGGGCAGCCAAGGTGCTGGCCAGGTGGAGACAAAGGGATCAGCAGAGTGGGCTGGGAGCCTCCCCACTCTGGCCCCATGAGGCTTGCCCTGAGGTGCCACCCTGCACAGCAAGGACTGGAGAGCAGGTTGGACAAGAAATGGCATTGGAATGGCCCTGGGGCTCCTGCAGCTTTTTCCATGTCAGGAACGTGGCTCAGAGGAGAGGAACCAAGAAGCCAACAGATTAGGAAAAAGGCACTATGACAAAGCCCCCGGAAACTAGGGTTTCCACTTCCTCCTTCTAGATTGGAAAAGCATCACAATGTTTGGAAGGAGCAAATGCAGGGATGGAAACAGAAATGCTTCCTGATGAGAAAGTGCAGAGCACACCTCATTACTGCGGTGAGAGAAAGGAGGTAGGAGACTGACGGCCTCCTTCCTTCATTAGTTCAGCACACCCTGAATTCTGCTGCTGGGCACTGAGAAGAACACCAGCGTGAACCGGCTGTGCTTCCCACCTGAAGGACCATCGGCCCTCTCTTCCCACATCTCCAGGGAAGGGAGACGGGAGAAATCAACCTGGAATGTGAAGGATGCAGGAAAACTGCATTTTCAGTTCCAACTTTTTTGCTCTGGAAGTTAATTATGTGGGCCAGGCGCGGTGGCTCACACCTGTAACCTCAGCACTTTGGGAAGCTGAGGCTGGTAGATCACCTGAGGTCAGGAGTTCGAGACCAGCCTGAGCAATATGGTGACACCCCATCTCTACCAAAAATACAAAAATTAGCCAAGTGCGGTGGCATGCTCCTGTAGTCCTAGCTACTTGGGAGGCTGAGACAGGAGAATTGCTTGAACCTGGCGGGTGGTGGTTGCAGTGAGCCGAGATTAAGCCACTGCACTCTCAAAAAAAAAAAAAAAAAAAAAAAAAAGGAAAAGGAAGTTAATTGTGTGAATTAGCCTCTGTCAACTCCATTTTGCAGATTGAAATGCTGAGTGAAGCCTCACCTCCCTGAAGGCCCAGGTGAGACAAGGTCTGCCTGGGAATCAGGAGGATGTGTCCAGGGAAGGGGCTACCTGAGCAAAAGAGGCAAAAGAGCTCCTGAAAGATTCACCACGGTGTTCACGGGCTCTGCAGAGGGAAGAAGGTGCCCAATTGTCTTGCTTCCACTGGGCACCAGGTAAGATCAGCTTAAGCAGAAGCACAGGGAAGTAGACCAGGAAGGAAGGAAGATTTTTGTTTGTTTGTTGTGGTTATTATTGTTTTCCTAAGACAGGGTCTTACTCTGTTGCCCAGGCTGGAGTGCAGTGGCATGATCACAGCTCACTGCAGCCTTGAACGCCTGGGCTCAAGCAATCCTCCCACTTCAACCCCTTGGGGCTACAGGTGCATGCACCACTGTGCCCAGCTATTCTTTTTAAAAAATTTTTAGTAGAGATGTGGTCATGTTATGTTGCCCAGGTTGGAAGGAAGGTTTTATAGCAAAGCCTCATTGTGGGAGTTTGAGAGAAGCTGCGACCTCTCAGGCTGCCTTTACAAAGGAGAAGAGAATGGTTCCTCCCTTTCAGCCTGGGGCACCTGTTTCCGAGGCAGAGATGGGTGTGGGGGTGATCAGCACATGACATAGTCTCTTATTTGGGGTCCCATGCCTTGTGTCATCTGTGAATGGTCACGACAGGGCTCTGTTTCCACCTGGATAGCTGGGTGTCAACAAGGGTGCAAATCTGAACAGAAGACACAGGTTGGGCACAGAAGGCTGTGACCCACACAAATGAGTCATGTGAGTGGGACCTCTGCTCAGCTGGCCTCGACCGTCCCATCCCATCGACACAGAGCTCCCCCAGCCTCCTCCCCACATTCACGTGGTCATTCTGGACGTCTCCTCCCTTTCCCTCTCCCTTCTGCCTGACATGCAGGAAGTCAGGATTTCTCTCCCAGGGAGTCCAGCATCTGTCATTTTCCATTTGGATCCATGCCCACTCTCTTGGCCTGGGGGGTAGGAGACCGTCCACCCCACCTGGATGGGACAGTGGCATCCTCTCCAGCCGCCGACCCTGACCATGCCTCTTCCATGTAGTCTTCTCTCCTTTCCCAACTCCCTCTTTTTTTTTTTTTTTTTAGACGTAGTCTCACTGTGAGCCTGGAGTGCAGTGGCACGATCTCAGCTCACTGCAACCTCCGCCTCCCGGGTTCAAGCGATTCTCCTGCCTCAGCCTCCAGAGTAGCTGGGACTACAGGCGTGCACCACCGCACCCAGCTAATTTTTGTATTTTTAGTAGAGACGGGGTTTCACCATGTTTGCCAGGCTTGTCTTGAACTGACCTCAAGTGATCCGTCCGCCTCGGCCTCCCAAAGTGCTGGGACTACAGGCGTGAGTCATCACACCAGGACCCCGATTCCCTCTTGCTCAATCCATGGCCCGGCCCCTGAAACCTGCTACAGCCTTTAGCCACCAGCTTCCTCAGCCCCATCTCCTGTGGCTCCTTCCAGCGCGCTTCTGCCATTCTGCCGCCGGCCCCGAGCAGCCACTCCTGTTGCTCGCCTTTGTGTCTTTGTCCCACGGTGCCTACGTAAGCGCTCTTCGGACCTCCGTCCACCCGCTATGACCAACTTCTTTACATCCTCAGACCCAGCTCTGCAGTCACCTGGTTCAGGAAGTCTCTGATGACCCATCCACCCCAGGACGAGACAGGCCCTCTCTCTTCCGTGTGCCCTTTGAGCGGGGCACGGGCTTCACCACCTAGAAGGCATCTAATACCTCATGGATGTGACATTCTTGGCGACGGGTGCTGTCTTGTTCTGATCTCTGCACTGCACCACCTGGCCCAGCACACAGAAGGCAGCATGAAATGCACTTTAAACAAATTCAACCAGGTGCAGGGACCTTGCCTTTCTCACCTTTGCACCTTCTGAACAAAGCAGCAGGTCCAGTCGCTGATGTTTGCTGAATGAATGGACGCTGGATGCACGAAGACCTGGGCGAGGCGTGTATGAACGGGTGTGTGTGTGTGTGTGTGTGGATGCAGGGAAGGGCGTGAGGCAGGCTGCTGCGGTCAGCACAGGGGTGGTGTAGGCAGGGGAGTGCTTGCTTGCTTGCAAACACACACGTCACGCTCGGGGCGAGCATCCCTCCTAATGGCCTTATTTTGGCTTCTCTAAATTGATTCCTGATGTGCTCAAGTGTGGCCCTGGCATCTTTGGGGGTTGGAAATTCCGGATGCTGCAGTAATTGTTCTTGCTAATTACCAGGAAGCATCAAATAAGAGGAGCTTTTTTTTTTCTCTTCCTGGCTGGATTTTGTTATGCTAATTAGACTTGTGTAAGCTGTTGCTCTTGAACCTGGAGAGTTAGAAAAACATTTGCATTAATACCTGGGAAGCTGCTGCAGAAGCTAGTTATTATTTTCGTGATGGTCATTGAAGAGTGCTCCTGTTCAGGGGCTGAGTTCAGGTGTGTGCGTGTGTGTGTGTGAGTGAGCACGCATGTGAGTGTGCCTGGGTATGAGCGTGCATACGTGCGTGTGTGTGGTGTTCTAATGGCCTGTCCTGTGCTATGACACTTGCATGTTTGGTGAGACGGCAGGTCTCATCGCCTCTGCAGCAGAGACCCTCATTCATCTCTCATCCCCTCCTGGGCAGCCAGGAGCTAAGATATGAAGGCAAGAGGGGTAATGAGCTTTTAAATTCTGGTCTTCACTTTTCACGTCAATACCAATGTTAATTAAACACCAACCACCCAGATTTCCAGTTTGGAAGGCAAGGAGGGAAGCCACCTCTCTCTGGAGTTCTCAGGGACTAATGGAGGCTCCCCTGGCCTAGTCTTCCGGCCACCTGGCTCAGTCCCTGCCCTTCCTTCCTCAAAACGGTAGGTGCTTCCCACAGCTTCTTGGCCACCTTCAGCCCACAGCGGTTCCCTGTGTGAAGGGAGATGTGGGTGGAAACACTTCTTGAAAGGCATCGGCAGCAAGGGGAGTGGGCAGGATCCTGGTGCTTTTTACACAGACCCTTGAGGGAACTGTGAAAGGAAAATAAATCTTGGGGCCCCCAAATCACTAAGCTAAATGGAAAGTCAGGCTGGGAACTGCTTGGGGCAAACCTGTTTCCCATTCTTTTCAAAGTCCCCCCTCTGCTCTCTGAGATACATACATATCTGATTGCCTCCTCTGGAGAGGCTCATCAGAAACTCAAAAGAATGCTACCATTTGTCTCCTGTCTACCTATGACCGGAAGCCCGCTCCCTGCTTCGAGTTGCCCCGCCTTTCCGGGACAGAACCAGTGTTCATCTTACATACATTGATTGATGTCTCATGTCTCCCTAAAACGTTTAAAACCAAGCTGTGCCCTGACCACCTTGACCACATGTCGTCAGGACCTCCTGAGGCTGTGTCATGGGTGCACGTCCTCAACCTCAGCAAAATAAACTTCCTAAATGAACTGAGACCAGTCTCAGATAATTTGGGTTCACAGAACCATAGGCCACCCATAGGCTGCCTGGCCCTGTGCTGCCCACCTTCACCAGCTGGTCCTCCAGCTGATGAGAGGAGTGTGAGGGCCAGGGTAGCTTCACCTGCCGGCAGCCTTGCTCGGCCAGCTCCTCTCCCCCTGCCCAGGGACAGGTCCTCGAGTCCCTGGCACAGTGACTCTCACTCTCTGGCTGAATACCCCCCTTCTTCCCTCCCCTTGACACCCCCACCCGCACCCCACACGCCCAGCGGCAGCTTCTGTTGCAGAGAGCCCAGTGAAGGGATCTCACGCCCTGGGTGTCAACACTGCCTGATTTTCTCATTTCATCTCTTACAAGCTTTCAGGACGCTAACATGATTAAGTTATTCACACAATTTATTAGCATCATGTTGGAAATCCGGTAGTATATTATACTGTCTGAGTAATCCAATTAGCAAAATGTATTTATTTAACAGGAATATCAGCCACATGCGATCCCACACCATGTCCCTGACCAGCCTTCTCCACTTTTGATGCATGCCCCCCATGGAAAGGATCTTCTGTGCATGCAGGAGACGATGAGGGAGGGTGAGACGGCCCAGGACCCACGGCGTGGGGGTGGGGAGGCAGTGGTGGGGGCGGCCGGGCCACCCCCTTGAGCTGGGATCAGGTGAGCCTTGCTGAGTTGCAGGTGTTTGGTTCTGAGGCAGGATGTTCCTGTGGGAAGGGTGAGTCCACACAGCACCAGGTGTAAATTCTGGCTTTGCCCTGGCTTCTCGCTCTGTGAATCCTGGGCAGGCTCTTGAAAGTTTCTGCACCCAGTTTCCTTAGTATCTGTGAAATGGAGACAAAACCCCCCGCTTGCAAGCCAGGCCAGTTCCGAGGATGGGGGGCGGATGTGACTTTTCTCTGCCCATCTGGTCCCACTGGCTCTGAGGACCAGTGCCTGCTCTGGTCTTACCTCCTCCTGGGAGCCTTCCAGGTGATGTCACACCCTCCCCTTCCTTTTCTGCATCCTCAGATGGAGAGTGTGTGCCCTGCGGGATGGGCCCACCCCAGCCTGCCCTGAGACGGGACAGGCACTTCCTTAGGGCCTGGTGCCACCCCCACGCCACCCCAGGCATGGAAATAAAAGAAAATCTTCAATTCCTTTCCAGGAAATTCCAGGCACTCCACTCGTCTTAAGGAGTCAATGAGCAATCGGATAAGCAAGAAGTTGCTTTTCAGAAACCTGGACCCCACCAGGGGGAAAAGGGTAACTTCTGGCAAGTGGACCTCAGATGTGGGGGAACCAAGGACTGCACTCTGATGGCTGTTCTGGATTCAGCATTTCTTCCTAGGGGGCCTGGAGAGACACACCCATGGCCACGCCTTCACATTCCTTCCTGCTGACCCCAAGTTTTTAGACAAAGCTTTGCTTCCTTAACCAATCACAAAACAAAGGATCTTTGAATCAAACCTATGATCTATAAACCCTTCAAGATATCCCACCTTTTGAGGCCAAACCAATGTATAATGTTCACGTCCTGATTAATGATTTTGCCTGTAACCTTTGCTTTCCTGAAATACACTCCCGCCTTTAAAAACCCTTGCTTGTGGACGGGTGTGGTGGCTCATGCCTGTAATCCCAGCACTCTGGGAAGCTGAAGTGGGCAGATCACCTGAGGTCAGGAGTTTGATATCAGCCTGGCCAACAAAGCCAAACCCCAGCTCTATAAAAAATACAAAAATTAGCCGGGCATGGTGGTGCTTGCCTGTAGTCTGAGCTCCTTGGGAGGCTGAGGCGGGACAATCGCTTGAACCCAGGAGGCAGAAGTTGCAGTGAGCCGTGATATCACCACTGAACTCCAGCCTGGGCGACAGAGTGAGACCGACAACAAGAAAAGAAACCAGCAAAGAGAAAAAACAAAACCATTGCTCGTGAGCCATTGAGGATGTTGGGTCTGAAGGGTGAGCTGCCTGATTCTCCTTGCTTGGCTCCCAGCAAATAAAATGCCCTCCTTTCTCCCACGGCAACCCTTGGTGTGGGTATTTGGCTTTACCAAGCTGGGTGAGTGGAGCCAGGTTTGTTCTGGTAACAGGCCTTCCTAACTGTTCCTAGCGCCTCCATCTGCTTGGAGACGATGCGTGGGCTCTGGATGGGCCACCTGTCCTTGGCATAGCGCCAGGTGCTCAGAGCAAAGATCAGCCAAAAGGAGCCCACACCTCTGCTGTTCAGTGCAAGGGCGATGGCAGTGTAAACAAGAGCAGTGCCCTGACACCTGAGGAACTGAATGAGGATGCTTGGCTCCTCGCGGGTGGCTGGGAAATCACCTCCTTGAGAAGGTGTGGAGAGGCGGAAGACAGTGCATTCTCGCTTCTAACCAGCTGCCTCTTGAGAGGCACCACCGCCGTGGCAGCACCGTCAAGACCTCCCTTGTCATGGTCACCAGCATCTGTCCAGGCACCCAGAGGCCCCTGATGAAGGCAGGTGTGGTGGGGTCTGGGAGTGTCCGTTACTGCCTCATCCTGCCCGCCCACCCCCAAATTGAGTGCCAGCGTCCTTCCCGTCCTGATTTCAGTCATCACAGTGGTGGTCCTGCCAGGTGGGCACCCTCAGCCATTCTCTCTGGACCATCACCAGCAAGGCTGTGGCTGCAGGAACTTAGGCCTGCCTAGGCTGGGGAGTCCCCTCCCCAACTTCCAGCCAGTCGCCAGCCACCACGTCCAGGAAGCATTAGGTTCTCTTTCCAACTCCTTGTACTTGATTCTTTCATTTGCTCTGTGGGCAGGGAGCAAGACCCCTGTTTCCTACTCTTGAAATTCTTAGCAAGAATGACTGCTACCAGGAAGGATTTTTTTTTTTTTTTTTTTTTTCTTTTTCTTTTTCTGAGACGGAGTCTCCTTCTGTTACCCAGGCTGGAGTGCAATGGCACGATCTTGGCTCACTGTAACTTCCGCCTCCCTGGTTCAAGCGATTCTCCTGCCTTAGCCGCCCGAGTAGTTGGGATTACAGGCACCCGTTATCATGCCTGGCTAATGTTTGTATTTTTGTAGAGATGGGGTTTCAACATGTTGGCCACGCTGATCTTGAACTCCTGTCCTCAGGTGATCCTCCCGCCTTGGTCTCCCAAAGTGCTGGGATTATAGCCATGAGCCACTGCACCTGGACCCAAAATTCTTAATACTTTATTAACAAGGCCTCCCCTTGTCATGTGCACTGGGCTCCACAGATTATGTAGCCAGTCCTGCATCCAGCTTCCAATGACCCCAATCAAGCAGGTATTAGCACCCTGTTTTACAGACAGGAAACCCAGGGGCAGAGCTAGGGAGCTGCCCAAGATGACTGGGCAATGAGGGCCTCGGACCTGAGCCTGCCTTACCCCGGGGGAGATCCCCAAACTCCCTTTGTTTCATTCTCTGGGGGGCAGAGAATGGAGGCCAGAGGTTAACGCTGGCCCTTCTTTCACAGTGGAAATTGAAAGGGACCTGGCAAAGTGACAAGGACCCCAGCTATGTGAGTGGATGGTGGGGGCTCTGCCGTCTCCCCCAGCCCCGTGGGTCTTTGTCTCTTTTGAGGTAGAGGGAGCCAGTGTGGCCCAGGGAGGGAGTGTGGCAATGCCTGGGGGCTGCTCCAGAGCCAGGAGGTTCAGTGGACTTCGGGAGGAAAACAAAGGGGCCCCCACTCCTCCGGCTGGCAGGCTCCAGGCACCCCCTACCTGTGACGGTCAGACCCTGTCCATGGCGCTGCGGTGAACACCCCCTCCAGAGGTCCCTTCTCTCCAGACTCGGGGCCCTGGAGTTGGGACAGACCCCTCGGGTTCCTCCTTCTTCTCTCCCAGTGGAACTCTTGGTCCCCCTTGTATAACTGAGATGTCTCCACCACACGCACCCCCGCCACCCCGGCTAATAGATGCGATGTTGCGCCTTCTGCATTAATGACAGGTGTGTAGGGACAAGGCTGCCTGCCTGCCAGTGGGTTCCCTGACGTCACACCCACTCCGTGGAGCAGCACGCCCTAAGGCAACTGAAATCCTAATAGGTCCCTCTAACTGCCTCCTGCATCAATCTTGACACCAGGCGCTTTCTTCTTCTTCCCCACGGCTCGCCTTATAACTCTGTCATTGTCATTGATTTTGACTAAAAGAGAAAAAAGCCCACTCATGCTATTACTGTTCCAAGTTAGCGAGGCAGAGAGCTCTGTGGAGCGTCGGCTGGGGGCCAGGAGCCAGGGCTTGGGGGACATCAGTCCATGCAGGATGTGCCTCGTGGGTCCTCTGGGGGCCAGGAGGGAGATCAGCAAGAGGGGGTGAGGGAGACTGGAAGGCTGATGACAGGTGAGACCCCTGGGAGGGCCATCTGTGCCTCTCCTTCCCTCCCTCCCCCTGCACTCAGAAGGATCTGCCAGGCACTAGGGGGTAGGGGGGAGGTGAGGGGAGGGTCCAGTTGCAAAATGCTTTCTGTGGCAGCTCCAGAACCAAACAACAATAAAAGAGAGGCTGTGCCTCCTTCCGTGTTCCCCACCCCAGCACAGGTCGCCGGAGGCCTGAGCCACACCCGCCAGGCTGTATTTGAGAGTTCTGCAGGACCCTGGACATTGAAGGGGTTGGTGGTGAGCAACGGGGAGTGTGAGAAGCTCGGGGTGCTCTCTGAGACCCCTGCCAAGCAGAGGCTCGCTCTCCAAGAAGTGGGGAGCGAGGGTCCTCTTCTCCTACTGGTACCCACCACCAGGGTCTTTCTAACTCTGAGGAGGAGAGAGGAGGGGAAAGAAAAGGCGAAGAGAAAAGGGGAATGAAAGTGAGGGCCCAGGATGGGAAAGGAAGGGAGGGAGAGAAGGAGTGGGGAGGGCCTGCTGGAGTGAGGGGCACCTGCTGGAGTTGGCAGGGGCTGCTGGAGTGGGGGGGAACTGCTGGAGTCAGGGGGACCTGCTGAAGTCGGGGGGACCTGCTGGAGTGGGGAGGACCTGCTGGAATGGGGGGGCCTGCTGGAGTCGGGGGACCTGCTGGATTCGGGGGGACCTGCTGGAGTGGGGAGGGCCTGCTGGAGTGGGGGGGACCTGCTGGAGTCGGGGGACCTGCTGGAGTGGGGAGGGCCTGCTGGAGTGGGGAGGGCCTGCTGGAGTGGGGGAGGCGGCAGTGGCTGTTCTCTTACTTTTCCCTCCACTGCGTTTTCTTTGCCCCTGCTACTGCCAGGCCAAGCACCGTTCTCCCAGGATTATAATTCGCATGGAGTGAAACCCCTTTCTATTTTCAAGGTGTCCAGCTCTTACTGGGCACTGTACCTTCAGTGGATCACCCGAGGGCCTGCCGGGTACTCCAGAGAGAGACTCAGAAGTCGGGGGCTTGTCCTCAGGGACTCGAGACTCACGGATGAAGATTGGAAACCCACCAAGCCCTCTGTGAAATCCGGGCCACTGGCACCCTCCTCCCGTGGGGTGAGAGTTGTATCGAGGGGACAAGGATGGTGCCCTGTAAATGCTGACCCACCAATGGGGACACTGGGGATTGGGCAGTCTGGGGACAAAGGCAGACACAGGGGAGCGGCTATGTGGAGATTGGGAAGAGAAGCGTGGGTGGGGGGCTGCCTCCTGTGGCCCAGGGTATCCTGCCAGTGTGCTGTTTAACCCAAGCCATGTGGTGGGATCCCCTCTGGGGGCCTCTAGGGTCCCCAAGAAGCAGCGAGTTCAGAGTGTGCTGTCCTCATGCAATTGTATTTGTCTCAATAGCAGCTTTCCGGAAATGCACGGCCAGAGGCAGTTTAACTGGAATGGCTTTATAACACTTTTCACATCAGATCAAGCCCTGTGATGACCAATGCATTCCACTGTTTGGTTTGAAAAGCACATTAACAGAGGGGTGCAGGGCTGGCTTCATCAGGGATGTACAGAACGGCCCCAGCGCAGCCCGGACGGTTCTGCAGGCCCAGGGTGAAGGAATGAATTGGCTTCCTCATGTGTTTTAAATCCATCACTTGTTGGAGCAAATCAATCCCCCAGAATACAAGTGTCCCTGGTGGAGTGAGAAGATCAGGTTCTGGAATGCATACGCTGGGCTCTGGATCAAGATGGCCCTCACCCCACAGAGGCGTGGCGCCAAGGCCTCAGCACCCCCACCGCCCGGGGCAAGCAGTGGTGCCCGCCTTCGCCTTCTGGGAGGAAAGTTCTTCATCCGGATCTGTGGACCCAGGCTCCACCTTCCCAGGCTGCTACAAGTTCTGCCTTGGCTCCACACCAGAGAGTGAGCATCACTGTGTCTGGGACTTGGGGATCTATCCTCGGACTAGGGGAGAGGAGCGAGCAGAGGAAGGCTCCTGGCGAAGCCACGCTGGCCTCACTCTAGACCTCACATCCTCTCATCAGCTGAAGATCCACCAGTGCAGGTGGGCAGCACAGGGCCAGGCAGCCCATGGCTCCCTTAAGGGGGAGGGGTGGGAAATTGGGACAAGCTCCCTGAGAGCCAAGACCTCCAACTGCGGTGGGTCAGCCACACAGTGCCCGGGCAAGCAGGCGGTGGCCTCCCTGTTTCCCCCAAGCCACAGCCACTGACTCCACATAGCAGGAACTATCTGTGGGGCTCCTCTCAAGACCTTGCCTGAGGAGGATCCCCCTCGTCTGTAGGCAGGACCCCGAGCCCGGACCCCCAGGAAGGGGCCACCCTAACTGCCCTCCTCTTAAACCACAGCCTTGTTTTCCAGCAACCCCTGCCCCCTTCCAAAGGAATCCTTCCTCTCTCCCTCGAAGGGCCTGCGGACAGATTAAAGGCTCCTTCTCTGTTCCAGATTTTTCTCCCAGAGGAGGTGAATTTCAGCCGAATACCCACCGGCAGTTGGGGTGGCCCCTAACAGCTCTCAGGGAGCCGGGCCGATTTCACACCCCTCCCGCTGTGGGCACTGGTAAGGAGGTATCTCACTGGTCCGCTGGCAATCCCGCGGGGAGCTGGCTTTTCTTGCGGGATTTGCTGAACCCAGGCTGGCAGAGCTCAGGCTGGCGAATCCCTGCATTGCAAAGCCAGGGCACTGAAAGGAGGCAGGGAGGGGCTGCTTCCGGCACCCAGAGTCTTGGCAGCTGTTGCTGGGCAAGAATCCACCCCTGCCGCTGCCATTGGTCCTTCTGCCTCTTCCTGGCAGAGCAAGAGTGATGCCCACACCCAGGAGGCTGGTCCATTTCATCTCCCAGGCTGCCTAAGGAGGCCATGCCTACTGGCTTAGGTGGCTTCTTGGGGTCCAGCGCCATTCCAGCCAGCGCCACAGAGACAGACACAGGGGGAGCAGTCACAGCTGCCTGGTCATGGTCCCCACGCCACGGCTCCTGGGCACAGCTGCTCTGTGATTCTCCTGCCTGCTGCTTGCCCGGCTCCCTCGTCTTCTCTCTCCCCAGGGCCTCACCCTTCCCCAGTGCCTGTTGCTGCTGGATGGGCAGGCGGGCACCCAACTCCTGGCTCTCCTGCTGTCATGTCTCCTGGGGTGCAGTGCTGGGCAGCCTCATGCAGCCAGCGTCTGTCTCGGGCTGCAGGGCACTGGGCACTCTTTGGGCACATCAGCCTCAGGCTCCCCAAGGGCAGGCCCCACCTGGTTTGTTCGTCTGCACCTAGAGCAGCACCTGGCACACAGTAGGATCGAATAGATGAGTGATCTGAGGGGCTGTGGCACCCACTCCCCGCCACAGCAGGAACTGGCCTGTTTGCACCCTTCCTGCAGGAACAGAAGCCTGACCTCTGGGAAGCCCTGGAACCCTGGAAGAGGAAGGGGCAGATTCTAGGGTGAACTGGCTGTGTAGTGCAGAGGCAAACAGCAGAGAGGCTGGTGGTGGGGTGAGGGTGAGTGACAGGGAAGTGAGGGCAGACCCTGTAGAATTCCAGAAAGCCCAGATCAGCAGTGACCCCCGTTTATTAGGCGTCTCCCTCCAACCAGGAGCTGGGACCAAACCGTCAGAGTGTCTGCAAGTCATCAAGGCCAGAGGCAGTGTGTTGTCACGGTTAGAGCATGAGCTTTGCAAGGGACGTACACCTGGGTCCACGTCACTGTGAGACCTCAGGGAAATCTCTCAATTCCTCTGTGTCTGTTAAATAGGAACAACAACAGTAACAACTCTCACAGGGTTACTATGAGGATTTGATGTGATGATGCAGGAGAAAGGCTTAAAATAGTGTCTGGCACGTGGTAAACTTTTAATCAGTTTTAGTTAAAAGTTGCAGTGGTGATAATTACAGCAAAGGTTTGGATGGGTGGAAAAGCCTCAGAAAACAAGAAGCCTGGGTGTTCCACGTTGCTGTGTGAACTTGAGGCATGCGCATTCCCTTTGGTTTCTGCAGTTAGGGAGGGAGGAGCCGGGGACGGATGCTGTGGAGCCCTGACTTTGTCCTGAGATTTGTGGGGTTGAATGAGGAGCTGGTTTAGGCTCATGGCGCAGTTCTCTTAGGCCAATTGCATTTCATCCTTGTGCCACCTCTGGGCAGTCAACTGGCCAGTGACTATGACCATGATGTTTCTGGTAAGGAAATCCAAGGCCCAGTGAGTGAAGTGAAATGGCCACACCATACCTTTCTGGCCAATGAGGACAGAACCCACATTGCTAACTTCTGCCCTGAGTTCCTGGGGCCTTCACAGTCTGCTGGGCTTATGAGCTTGTTTGTCAACTCTTTTTTTTTTTTAAATAAATGGCCATGAACAGTTTTGGAAACCCAGACAATCAGTACTTCTGGGGGCAAAGCCCTACCCCAGGGAAGGAACTGTCTTGGACTTTAAAGACGAATATTCTGGAATCTGCTCTTATGAACACATGATGGTCACATATTGGGGCCTGATGCCTGAGACCTTATAAAGTACTTTCACAGACCTTGCGGCTTTGGTGCCTCCCAGCCCATGTGCTTTTCATCCCGTGTTTTAGTCAGGGTTCTCTAGAGAGACAGAGCTAATAGGATAGGTAGATATATATAAAAGGGAGCTTATTAAATATTCACAATCACAAGGTCCCACAATGGGCTGTTTGCAAGTTTGAGGAGCAAGGGGAGCCAGTCTGAGTCTCAAAATGGAAGAACTTGGGGTCTGATGTTCAAGGACAGGAAGCTCCAGCACCGGAGAGAGCTGCAGGCTGGGAGGCCAGGCTGGTCTCGCCTTCTCACGTTTTCCTGCTGCTTTATATTCGCTGGAAGCTGATTGAGGGTGGGTCTGCCTTTCCCAGCCCACTGACTCCAATGTTAATCTCTTTGGCAACACCCTCCCAGACACACCCAGGACTAATTCTTTGCATCCTTTGGTCCAATCAAGCTGACAATATCAACCATCACATCCCACTTGGCGAAGAGTCTCAGAAACAGGAAGGGTTGTAAAGTCAGGACTTGAACTCAGATCTTCAGATTCTGAGCCCAAAGGCAACCTCTCTTAGGGCACTAGAAGTGTCCTATGACCTGACTAGGTGCCCAGCCCAGGGTCATCGAATCTTTGCTCCTCTGGAGAGAAACCTGAAGCAGAAGCCATGTCCTGTTTTCCAGGGAAACCTCATCATTGACCTGTCACAGCCCAGGGCCTGCTGGGAAAATCTCTCAGGTACAGACCACCCCCGACAGTTGTTCTAAAAAGGGAGCTATCTACCGGAGGAATATTCCCCAGGAATAATTGCTAAGAGGCCTAATTTTGGAGATAACCACTATTATAAATGTCTCATTACTTTAATTAAAGTCTCATCCATCACAGATGCCCTGTTCCCTGAAGCACAAGCGGCTAACGCGGCAGCAGCCAGTGTGAGAGGCCGAGCGTGTATTCACACAGCAGCCTCCTCCCAACCTCCTGGATTGGATGCTGGCAGCCCTGCCAGCCCACCCACCGATGTCCCATTTCCTCCTCCATGGCCCAAATACCACGTGCCCTTTCCAACCCCCTTCTCTGCTCTGACTGCCCAAGTGTGATGTCCCCCGTCCCCGAGCGGGAGAGTCAGCAAAAGCTGGCATTCGACAAACCAGAGTGTGACAGGGCCCGTCAGAAGCAGAGGATGCCCAACAGCTGGTGTCTCGGGAGAAAGGTGGCAGGGCCCCAAACACAGATTTGTGTATCGGGATTTTGGGGGCTGTGTCTGCCACCCTGGGGGTTATCATGTCCAACCTCAGTAGATTAAACTCACTGTGTGCAAGGCCCTGGACGTATGTTGTCCTGTTCAGTCCACGACAGCTCTGTGAGGTTGTGCAGTTGACTCTTGGACGATGTGGGGATCGGAGCGCTGACCCTACATGTATAACTTTTGACTCCTCAAAACTCTAAGTGCCAAGAGCCTCCTGTTGACCAGAAGGCTTACTGATAGCACCAATAATTAATTTACATATTTTGGATGTTATATGTATGATATGCTGTAATCTTACAATAAAATATGCTAGAGAAAAGAAAATGGTATTAAGAAAATCATAAGGAGGCCAGGCGCGGTGGCTCATGCCTGTAATTCCAGCACTTTGGGAGGCCAAGGCGGGGGAGATCACCTGAGGTCAGGAGTTCGAGACCACCCTGGCCAACATGGTGAAAGCCCATCTCTACTAAAAATACAAAAATTACCTGAGCGTGGTGGTTTGTGCCTGTAATCCCAGCTACCTGGGAGACTGAGGCAGGAGAATCGCTTGAACCGGGAGGAGGAGATTACGAGATAGCGCCACTGCACTCCAGCCTGGGTGACAGAGTGAGACTTCATCTCAAAAAAAAAAAAAAAAAAGAAAAGAAAATCATAAGGAAGAGAAAGTATATTTACTACTCATTAAATGGAAGTGGATCATCATAAAGGTCTTCATCCTCCTTGTCTTCATATTGAGGAGGCGGAGGAGGAGAAGGAGGACAAGGAGGAGGAGGAGGAGGAGTTGGTCTTGCTGTCTCAGGGGTGGCGGAGGCGGAAAATCCCAGTATAAGGGAACTCTTGCAATTCAAACTCTCATTGTTCGGCTCAAATGCGTAATCACTGCTGCTTTACCAGATCTGGAAACAAGATCTGAAAGGGAGAGTGGACCTGCCCAAGGTTCACTCAGCGCGTCAGTGGCCCAGAGGCAAGCTTTGAGGTCTGTGCACCTGACTCCAGAATCTGACACCCAAACCGTGAGGCCAGAGGTGCCGTTCACCCAGGTGAGGGGTGGAGGTTGGGAGAATCTTGGCCAGAAGAGGGCCTGAAGGGCAAGGCCAAGGAGCGAGGAGAAGCGCAGAGCTGGCCTTTACTGGAGAGTGGGTGGGGACAGTGAAGACTGGGAACCAGTAGCTGGGACTGGCTGGGGACAGCCCAGACTCTGGGTTGGACAGGGGGATCAGGGCATCCTGGTGGGAAGAGGAAAAGGGAAGTGAGGGGGGCAGGGTGGCCCCTGGAGATGAAGAAAAATCCGATGTGGCCCCAGGTGGCAGGGCCCAGTCAGAGGGCTGCCTTCCAGGACGAGAAGTCTGAAGCACTGGGTAGGACTCCAGCCTCCACCCTACACAAGGCAGGGGGTGAGGACAGACACAGGGAGAGACATGAGGAAATTCCATGGGTGGGAGGAGCCTGGGTCACATGGGATAAGGGGAGAGGGATTTGAGATTCCAGCAGGCTCAGACACAGTGGCTGACCCAGCCCTGCAAAAGGCGGGCTAGGAGGGGCCGGGCTGCTGTGGGCGGGTTGAGGGCAGACAGCGGCCTCATCTGGAGGGCCTGGGAACAGGGAGATGGGGGCAAGAAAGGGAATGCCTTGGGTCACCTGGTAGAACAAAGCCCTGGGGGACCTTGGACAGGCCTAGGATGGGCAGGTGGCCTGCAGCCCAGGGAATAACGTTCTCCAGGAACTCAGCAGGCTGGGATCAGAGTTAGGTCCAGGGATAGGAAAGGAACCAGCCTGTGCTGGGTGGCTTCTAGCACCCGCACATTTTATACACATGACCTTATTTAAAACTACATGACATGTGACATTTCATCGCCGCAGCAGCCTTGGAAGGTAGAGCTCATCATTCCCTTTCCTTGAGGTAGGATATGGAGGCTAAGAGAGGCTAAGTGACTTGCCCGAGGTCACACAGGAGCCAGGACTTGAGCAGGAGCCTGTCTGCCCTCCCTTTGCCCTTGAGGCCCGAGGCTGGGTTGGGATTAGGCTATAATGAGCCTGTGAGCCTGCGAGGAGAATGATGTTTGCAAAGAGGAAAGACCCTGAATCCTGGGGATTGGGGTATGTTGGGTGGGGCTGCCCAGGCTGGAACTCCCCTGGAAGCTGCCCGTCCCACCCCATTCTCGCTCCTAGTCCCATTCCATTCTGGGGGCGTCTTGTGCCCAAGATTCCACTGCAAGGAAGAGGCAGAGGTGGGACCGGGACCCACATTGCCAGACCCCAGGGTCTCCTTGGGGTTACCTGTGCCTGCCCTCAGGCCCCCTGCGTGACAGACCAGGTGCAAAGAAGAAAGCCTCAGATATGAGGGCCAGCACTTGGGGTGGGTCCAGGGAGGTGAAGGCTGCGTTGTGCTGTGTCAGCCCTGAGGCCAAGGCCGTCTGTCTCCCCAGACCCCTGAGAGGGCGTCCGGTCCTGTCCCCAGCTCAGCAGATGTCTCTGTCTCCCTGTGCCCTGTTAGGGTCCCCTTTAGCCTCAGAAGAAACTCCTGACCTCTTGACCTTGGCCTTGCCCCAGAGTCCAGCTGTCTTTCTCCACCTCTTGACTCCATTTGAGGCCCCTCGAAAGCACCCGGCACGTGCCAGGCTCTGTGCCGAGAGAAGCCCCTGGAACAGACCTGGAGTCTGGGACCCTGTTTTGCAATGAGGAACCCCAGGCTGGGGAGGTTGGGGAACCTACTGCCGGTCATGCAGCTGCTAAGGGGTGCAGCCGGGGCTCAGCTTGCATCTCACCAGGGCGTCGTCCCACCTTCCCTTGTCCCAGCCAGAACTGACTTGCACTCACTGTCTCCACAGGGAGCGTGACGGAGGTTTGGGTCCCACTGTGGTGGACCGGGCTCCCTTCCTGACATCAGAGGCGCCAGATGCCGGGAACGTCTGGACAGCCTCTGCCTTGCTAAAGGCTCACTCTGTCTTAAGTGACTACAAGAGATGCCATTCCCGCCACGGAATCTGGCTCCATCCAACTGTCCCTGCAAACAGCCCAGCAGCTCAGCCCAGCCCCTCCACACGCAGAATGAAATCACCAGGGAAGGCAGTGAGCAGGGATTTCGTTCTTTTTTTTCCTGTCCTGGGGTTAAACATCCCAGTTTGAGGCAAAACAAATTCCTTGCTGAAGCTCATCACCTCCAGCTGGGCCTTGGGAAGACCCATTTCATCCCATCAGTTAGCACTGAGTCATGCTGACGAGGTGCCTGGGCTGAGCCGCCCCGTGCTTGCTGAAGGCTGGTCTCAGGGGACGCAGCCTGGCAGACTGGGGCAGGCTCTGGAGGCTTGGCTGCAGGCCGGGGGTGGACTGGGGGAAGCCGTCCCTCCCTGTCCCCCAGAGGATGAAGTGGGGGCGTCCTCAGTCCTTCGGGGTCTATGTCAGAGGTGAGAAGAAAATGCTCCCCGGGCCTCTGCCTGGGCCCACAGTGAGCAGGCGAGGTGAGAATCAGACTGGGAGAGGCCACCGTGGCCTGAGAACCCTGGGGCTGGGAAGACCACTGCCCTGATCCCACAAAGGAGAAGGCGTCCAGCCCTCCCTCAGAGAAGTGGGCGCCAGGGATCCACTCATCCAGGTTCACGGGTGATCCTGCCAACCTGGGCATCATCCAACCCAATGCAACCCAGCAGGCCCATTGCCCCCAGCGCCTCATCCAGCCCTCCTGCTGCAGTCTCCGCCCACATCACAAGTCAGCTGTCAGTCGGGGACTGCTCAGCTCTAGGGATTCCTTGGTTCGCAGGACTGGGGAAAGGAAAGAAGAGGAGGAGAAGGGAAAGAGGGAGAGGAGGTAAGGATGAGAAAGAAGAGGGAGCAAGAGAAAGAGAGGGAGTGAAAAAGAGGAAGACGGGGGAGGGAGAGAGGAGAGGGGAACACGTCTTCGGCGTGGGCGACATGACCACTCACTAGGGTGTTCTAATTTGAAGAGACCTGGAGAAGACCTCCGCCTTCAATAGTCCCTGCCACAGAGATTCAGCCTCCCTGAAATTGCCAATTCTTTATTCCTTTGGGCAAGGCCACTGAGACCCCGCTTAAAATGTAAGATGAGATCTGAGAAGGCCATTTGTTCACTCGCACCCGTTAATGAGGCAAGCCCAGTCACTCGGCTGAGGCTCAGAAGGGCTGGGGTGCACTCAGGGAAGCTGTGGCAGGAGGCAGGCTGGCTTTAGTCGTGGAACCTGTTTTGGTGACACCTATTAACCTAAAGGCTGCTGTATTCCAGGGAATTCATCTGGGAAACACTGGCCTGGTAAGTGGTCAAGACTTCATGAAGCCCAGCTGTCACTGCCTCAGAGCACCCTGTGGAGAAGCAGTGAATGAGAAAGAGTCCAGTGCATCCCTCTCCGCGTTTTGTTGTTCTAGAGATCCCTTCCCATCGGCTGCTGTGGGTTTGCGGGTCTCAGTCCTCCTATCCTCCAAGGCTCAGGCCATGCTCCCAGCTTCGCAAAGATCCCCTGATTTCCTGCCTGCCCTTGCTGGAGATCAACTCTTCAGCCACCGAGCAGATGCCCACAGCTGTGGTGTGTGCCTCCCCTCCCCGGGCCCACGGGATAGACAGGTCCCGTCCACTTCTAGTTACTCCTAAGCTGGCCTTCCCACCTCACACCGCTGCCATCTGTATCACCGGGTCCCTGTTGAATGAGCTCATACTGTGTGCCAGGGGTCCTGCCAGGCACTTCAAGGCACCTGCTCGTTTAATTCTCACGACAGCCTTCTGAAGGGGATGTGCTGTCACCCCATTTTACAGATGAGGAAACAGCTCCCACTGTTGTTCTGTCAAGACTCCAGCTTCGGGATCTTCTCTTAGGAATGGCTCCCTGTGCCATGGGCCCACTCCCATCTGAGCTGTGACCCTGCCCAGCACCAGCCCTGTTGTCCCTGGCTGGGGCCAGCCTGGACTTGTCAGGGGGATGTCGGGGCTCCCAGGTGGTTTTGTCCCTGCAGGTGGCCTCTGGCCAGCCCTCTAGCCCTTTCACTTGCAGGCAGAGGTTTTTGCTATTTGTTTCTTGTTCCTCTGGTGAAGGACCCTGCTTTTCCTTGCAAGTTTTCTGTTTCTCCTGCTTGCAGCTCAGCAGAAAAGAGAATAAAATTTCAGAGGAGCATAAAAGCTTGCTGGTTTGGTGGTGTGCTGCAGGCGTCCTGCAGGTGTGTGAACTCACCTCGACAGCTGGAAATGAGCCCCAAGGGCGCAGCGTTTACACCTGGGAATTGGCACACACTCCAAATCAGGGCCATTTCACTGGAGACCTGTCCATGGAACCTTCACCAGAGCACACTGTGGGGACCTGTGGAGGTTCCTCTCCAGTTAGAGGGGAGAGTCCTGCCCAGGAGCCCTTGGCTGCCGGCTTCTGGCTCTCCTGCCTCTGCCCAGAGCTCAGGCTGCCACACCCCTCTTCGGTTAGTATGTAGCTGGTTACAGTCTATACTGCTCTCAATTGGCTTCTTGAGATTACTCAACTCCTGACCAACACCAGAACTTATTTTTTAAATTAATACTTGCAAACTGGAACAAAGCAAGGTCCTCACACGGAGCTGGGTAGTGTGATTTCTCTACACAGTGAACAGGAGGCAGATGCCGGTCAGCATCACCACTTAAAAGATGCGGCCCTGCATTGCTCTGATCTGTCTCTCTCCCCTGGGCCAGCCCTCCAGGGTTCCTGGAAGTGTGAGTGTGTGTGGGAAGAGGGTGGGATTGTGGGAAGAGGGTGGGATCCCAGTGTGTTTGAGGACCTTCGGAACTCCTCACGCTTGAGTTAAGTACTCTGCAAGTCAGACCCAGTGGTGCGGAGCAATGCTGCTGACTCTTCATTGACATAGTTGCATTAAAGATTCAGGATATAAATTTGAACAGGGATTAACCATTCCTAGAACAAACAGCCCTGGCTGGCACTCCTCTCTCCACACACAGCCCACTGCATTATCCAAGTGCAAACAGGTACAGAGCCTGCTATTTTCTCTCCTCTCTCTCTATCTCCCTCCTCCAAGCAACCAGCGGTCCAAGAACAGAACCCAGAGGTGGGGGATCTCCAGCTTGAGTTGCAGGGAAGGCAGCGGCGATGGTTCATTTTATGTGTCTGTTTGGCCCAGCTGAGGAGTGCCCTGCAGGGAAAGTGAGCTTTCCAGGTGTGTCTGTGAGGGTGGCCACTGGGCTGGAGGAAGAAGTTCGGCCTCCAGTAGTGTGGATGGGCATCATCCAATCTGCTGCTGGCCTGGATGGAACAAAAAGGAAATGGAAGGGTGGATTCTCTCTCTGTCCCTGAGCTGGGACATGGATTTGTTCCCTGTCCTTGGACATCGGCACTTTTGATTCTTGGGCCTTTGGACTCCAGGACTTACACCAGCGCCACCGCTGGGTCTTGGGCCCTTGGACCTGGACTAAGTCACACCACCAGCTTTCTTGGTTTTCAGGCTCGCAGATGGCAGATCATAGAACCTTGGCCTCCATAATTGCATGAGCCAATTTCCATAAGAAGTCTATCTATCTATCTATCTATCTATCTATCTATCTATCTATCTATGTGTCATCTGCCTGCCTGCCTGTCTGCCTATCTATCCCTTTGTCTATCTATCTGCCTATAATCTATCTGTCATCTATCTGTGTGTCTATCTCTCTATCTGCCTATCATCATCTATCTGTCCATCTATCAATTTCTCTATCTAGGTATCTATCATTTGCCTGCCCGTCTGTCTGCCTATCTAGCTGTCTGTCTATCATCTATCTACCTACTTGCCTATCTGCCTTCCTATTATCTATCTATCTGTCTGTCTATCTATCTATCTATCTATCTATCTATCTATCTATCTATCTATCTATCTATTCATCCATCCATCTATCCTATTGGTTCTGCTTCTCTGGAAAACCCTGACTAATACAGAGCCCGTGTTGGGGGAACAACAGGGGATCCTGATCCTTCTTCTGGAGTAGGTAGTGGCCGGTTTGTTACATTTCCCTTTTGTTCCTTAAATTTGAGAGAGGCACAACTTGGCCCATATAACCCTTGACTCAACAACAGCAGATTTTGAAAGCGGAGAACCAGCCAGGGATGAGCCTCAGTTGCCCCCACTGGCCTCTTTCCTCTAGATAGATGAGTCCAAGAGATGATGGACTGGCCTGGGGGATCCTGGGAAATACAGATGAATGAGAGTGGGAAATACAGATGAATGAGAGGGACGAAAGAGAGACGATCACGTTGGCTCCATCCTGTGGAAGACCAGGAAGAGTGCTCCTAACCAAGGACATTTGAGTGCACTTTGGGGGAGTCAGGATTCTCCACGAACAGAAGTGTGACACACTCACCCACCTTCAGGGGCCTGGCAGGCACAGGTGGGTGGGCCTGGGCTCACCTGGAGAATGCCTCCATGCAGCAGGGCAGCAACTGCTCAGTCTGGGGACTGCGGCCACGTGGAAGAGGGAGGCTGCAGAGTACCCAATTTCTCTAGAGGAGCCAGACATGCAGATTTTTATGTGAAAGCTTAATTTTTAAATGTTAGAATCCAAATTTTAAAATTAAAAAGCATGATATAGGCCAAACAAAACTGTTTGTGGGCTGGCTTCTCCTTCCTTACCCGGCACTTCGCAACCTTTGCTCTAAACCTTGAGCAACTGGTGGGAGAGAAGGGATGGGGAGCCCTGCTCCAAGCTTTCTGCTTTCAGTTTCTTGAGACATGTTTCTTCTTGGAGCTGCTGTCATCCAGGGTAATTTGATTGTGCTTTTCTCTTGCTGCCTTTGATCCTCTGAGGTTGCCAGGCATAGTTACTATTTTATTTACAGGCTCTGATGATGGGAGAATGATTCTGAAAGCTGCAGCCTAAAGACAGAAGCTCCCTCTGGGCTGTTGTCAAGTCAATTTCCACGGTCTCCAGGGCTGAAGCGGGAAACACTGCATGGAAGCAGAGATGCTGTGGAGGGAGAGGTCCCCACATGTTCTCAGGGCCTCCTTGGGCTGGAATTATCTGCTCCCATTTGCTGACACTAGGCTGACAAAGCTAGGAATTAGCTGTCTCTAGTGGGTGCTGTCATCTACCCATCCAGCCACTCAGGTATCCACCCACCCACCCATCTATCCATCTTTCTTTCTATCCATCCATCCATCTAATTTCCCATTTGCACATCCATCCATCTGTCCGTCCGTCCGTCCATCCTTCCTTCCTTCCACCCATCCATCTATCCATCCATCCATCCATTCATCCACCCATCCATCCATCCATCCATCCAACTTCCCATCTATGCATCCATCCATGCACCCATCCATCTAAGTTTGCATCTGCACATCCATCCATCCCTCCATCTGCCCATCTGTACATTCATCCATCCATGCATGCATGCATGCCACAAATATTTACTGAGTATTGGTCATGTGTTAGGGCTGTGCTGGGTGCTGGGCTAATAATGATGAGTGTACAATAGTCTTTGCCCTCACAGAGATTGCATTCTTGCTCCCATCACTTTAATGCATACGGCCAGCCTGCAGCAAGTGGGAGGAGGCTGAGGAATCCTGTCCACCTTTTGGGATGATGGACCGTGGAGAAGGCTTCACCAGAGCAGGTGGCACATATGCTGGGTTCTTATGTTTTTGGCCAGAGAGAGAAGGAGGGAAAGGCATTTCTGGAGAGGGCAACAGCACGAGAGAGAGGGAGGGACCCTCCCCCAGGCCCACTGCAGACTCTAGGTGAGGAAGTAAGTGGGGACACAGAAGGGCGTCCTGCCTGCTCCTCTGGGCGTGACACTGAGAGGGCCAGGTATGTCTTGTCTTTGATACAGAAAATGTCCCTGTAGGTGGCAGACTGAACTGGCAGTAGAAGAAAGCAGACTTCAGCAATGGATGGACAATGAGAAGATGAGTTCCCTCAGAGCAGGTTATAAAAAAGGTTGTATAATGAGTATTGCTGGATGGAGATTCCCCCTTTCAACCTGAGCTGAAGCTTTTCACTCCTTTCAGCCAATGCCCAAGACAATTACTTGCTCGCACAGCACTTTGAGGTGAATACATCCTACAGATAAGAACACAGATGCTCAGAGAGGTTTAGTGACTGGTCCAAAACCACACAGGTCTGTCCACCCTCAAGCCCATAGTCTTTCTCTGATACTATTGGGCCTCGCTAGGGCGTCATTGTCTAGGACAAACTCAGAGGAGGTCAGGGTTTCAGGCTCAGGATGGCCCTTTGGAATGAACAGCAAGCATTCTCTTTCCCCAAGTGGGGCTATGTG
>NC_044567.1:41215881-41245772 GCF_007565055.1 Rhinopithecus roxellana
CAGCATTTTGATGCCATGATGACTTTCATATAATGAGGGTACAGCAACAAACATGCCCTTTTGACAAGGTTGTTCTCTCTCCTCTCTCTCCTCTTTCTCCTCTCTCTCTTCTCTCTCTCTCTCTCTCTCTCTCTCTCTCTCTTCTCTCTCTCTCTCTCTCTCACACTCTCTCTCTCACACACACACACACACACACACACACACACACACACACACGAGCAGCTTTTGTCCCAATAGATGCAGTGAAGGTGTCATCATTCCTTCTTTATGGGCTTCAGGAGAATATAGGTGTGTACAACCTTGCCTGCACTGAATTGTTTCTCAAGGCCCAGAAACCCAAAGCTAAACAAAGTTTAATCATGCCCGACATTCCCTAAATACCAATGTTATGAACAAACAGAGTAAGCTGAACAAAGACCCTGTTAGGGACGGGAGAATGGGAATTGCATTTTTTAAGCAGTTCAGCCAGTCTGACAGTCCCTAGCTCTCTTCTCTGGGGGAACGTCCTCCATGGACAATCTGAGATGTGCAATGTGGAGGATTTGCTTTCTGGAGGCTGCTGACTTCCTGTCTGTGTGAGTTAGCCTGAGGTTGCCTTCGGTATTGTGTAATCAGCAACTGTTTGGAACCAGTCTTGTGGTTTCTTTGGCAATGTGACTGCCTTCTAATGTCTGTAGGCTACTATTTGTTTCTGATCAATTCCATGGGCCAGGTAGCCAGAAGCAGAGAAGTTTGTCAGCTACATAGTTCGCATTTGCATTTTAACTGGGGTTGGGGATGTGTACTTTCTTTTTTCTTTCTTTTTCTTTTTTCTTTTCTTTTTTTTTTTTTTTTTTTTTTGAGATGGAGTCTCCCACTATCACCTGAGCTGGAGTGCAGTGGCATGATCGCGGCTCACTGTAACCTCTGCCTTGCAGGTTCAAGGGAGTCTCCTGCCTCGGCCTCCCAAGTAGCTGAGATTACAGGTGCCTGCCACCAAGCCCAGCTAAGTTTTTGTATTTTTAATAGAGACGGCATTTCACCATGTTGGGCAGGTTTGTCTCTAACTCTTGACCTCGTGATCTGCCCATATTGCCCTACCAAAGTTGCTAGGCTTACAGGCATGAGCCACCGCACCCGGCCGGGATGTGGACTTTCTAGCACAGACCTCACTACCATTGTCACCCCGACCTCCCAGCCGCTGGCAAGAGACCTCTGCCTGCATCTGGGCCCATGTGGAGGTGATGAATATTTGACCCTTGGCTTCGTTAGGTCTCTCATCTTCCTGTCTCTGCTCGTGCTAACTTTATCTTAGAGTAGAAAATTCTGCATTTACAGCTCTTCAAGTCTCCAGATTACTGGATTCTCAGTCAACAGGCTGGAAGGGCCTTTTTAGCAGGTTGCATTTCTTCTTTTCAATTTCAGATGGACCCATTTCAAAGTAGCCTAAACTCTTTCTTAAAGGACTTTACTGATGTAATACATAGCTACTAAATTCCAATATTCAGAATCTTTTCTATCAAATTCCTTAATGCTGCAGCCTTGGTATTTGACACAGGCTTTAGCACCAAAATAAGACAGACCATAGTTCAACCAGCACGTGCAATACCTTGTAATGGGGATTGCAAAAGGTAGTGCCCAGACAGGACAGCATGGTGAGTATCACCTGGGAACATGGTAGCAATGCACATTCTCAGCCCCCCCTTCCTTTCTTAATGGACCAGGGCCCAGCAACCTGTGTTTTAACAAGGCTCCAGGTAATTCTGATGCATGTAAGGCTTAAAACTCACTTTCATTTCACAAGGTCCTCACCAAGTCACCTCCTACTTTCTCGTTTCAGCCAGTTCCACACTTCAGTCAGGGCCTGTGACTTTTAACAGACCCTGTGTCTCTGCACAGATACAGATCTCTGTATCTCTCAGGATGCTGGCAGTTTCCGGGCAGAGAGCAAACAAGCAAATCCAACTCAAAGAGGCTTTGAGTAAATGCACCTTGTGGCTCCAAGACTCCAGGGCATCGAGGTGGCCGTAGCTCCAGGCAAGGCTGGACGCAGCAGCCCTGTGGTATCTCATGAGTCCTCTTTGTTTCTCTTTCTGATCTCCCTTTCCTGTGAGAGGCCCTGGGTGGCTGCCAGTACCTGCCAGTGTTACATTGAATCCTTGTTCATTTTCTGCCGTAAAGAGTGAGTCTGTGTTCCCATTGGAAAAAGCATCACTAGGCCCTTTCGGATTTGACTGACTTCGGAACCCAATTCCTAACCAATCGCTGTGGCTATGGGGATGGGTTTCAATGATTTGCTTAAGTTAATCAAGGCACATAACTTGAACCTTCGGGTTTAAAGAATTTTACATAAATTTAAAGCCTGAGAATTGTGGGGAAGGGAGTTATCCCCCGAGGAAATGCGAGTTTCTGGCATCAGGAAACGTGCAGAATAGATGCTGGTCAGGAAACACATGTTTTCACTATAATGTGTTTGTCTTTTTCCTGTTAGTTTTGTCTTGGTGATATAACAGGCACTAATACTTTGTGTGTGATAAACATTTCTTCTCCCGTGCTCTCTAGATTAGAGACTATTAGTCATCCACTTTCCTGAATGACTTTATTTTTTGTTTATTTGTTTATTTATTTATTATTTTGAGACAGAGTCTCCCTCTGTTGCTCAGGCTGGAGTGCAGTGGTGTGATCTCCGCTCACTGCAAGCTCCACCTACCAGGTACACGCCATTCTCCTGCCTCAGCCTCCCAAGTAGCTGGGACTACAGGCTCCCACCACCACGCCTGGCTAATTTTTTGTCTTTTTAGTAGAGACGGAGTTTCACCAGGTTAACCAGGATGGTTTCAATCTCCTGACCTCGTGTTTCACCCGCCTTGGCCTCCCAAAGTGCTGGGACTACAGGCGTGAGCCACCGCGACCAGCCAAATGACTTTATTTTAACAAGATGCTGACTTGTGCTATTTCCTGTTGCCCAATGAATGACTATTGCCCAAGTCTAAGACAAAAGAAACATAAGCTCTTCATGATGTCATGGTAACCACTAGAAAATGGGGCTACATACCCACTCCAGAACATACTGAGGAAGACAGAACTGGCCCTGCCACAAGCACTACCCACCTTCTTTCATACAAGCCAAAGATCAGCCACTGAGGATGCAGGAGGAGATGAGAGAAGTCTTAGAACAATGAGTCCTCAGTAGAAATTGCCCATGTTAAGGAAGAGAAGGGAGTCTTTTCACAGGAGATAGACAAGGGGACTGCAAGCGAAGGAGACACTTCATACTTGCAGTTTTTATTCCTCCTCTTTCCTGGGAACTGCACCCACAAAAATACATTATGTGGAATTGACCACATCCCAAATGTTAATCCCAAAAATTAAAATAAGCTGATTTGCATCTTGAGTTTTTTAAACTTATCACAACATAAGCATTTCTCATGTCATTGCATTGTTTGTAAAGGCTGCTTAATAGCCAATCAAGGGAAGATCCCATAATTTTCTTAGCCATTTCCATATCATAGGCAATTTAAATTGGGTCCAATTTTAAGTTGCTATAAATATGCTGGGGACCAAATACACTTATGCATTGTTCTTTTTTCCCGTATTTGAATTTATTTCTATAGAGAATAGATTCTTAGACATGGACCCTCTCGGCCAAAGGCTAAGAACATTTATTTCAAGGTTCCTGATGCATATCAGCACCCATATTAAACATATCTTTAGGTCCTTTGCTTAGCATGTATCTCTCTTGAATGAACAGATGTCTGAAAGCCTGGAATGAACAGATGTCTGAAAGCCTGGCTGTACTCTCATTGCTCAGTAGCTCAGGCTTCGCTAATACAGCTCTGTCCATCTGCGTGTGGTTTAAGTTGGGTTCTGCTGCTCAGGACTCCTGGCATCACTGCATAAGTCAAGTCTACACCGTTAGAACAGCTGTGGGATAACACAGAAGTTTCTGCTCTGCCAGGGGAAACTATGACTACAGAGCTTTAGTGAGGAAGAACTAGCTAGGTGGTCCTGGGTGACACCAATATCTCACCTCCTCTCGCTGTGGAAACCACTTCCCCATAAACAGCCTTGAGACAACTGAGCACTTGAACTATTCTCGCAAATACCCTGAGCCCTGTGGCTACCAAGAACGCCTCGCATGTGCGAGTCAACAAGACAGCACAGTGCTTAAAAACATCCTCTCTCATCAGCCCCGGTTTCCATCTTCCCATGACTCAGGGCTCACCTCTTAAGATAAGGGGACACAGCTCAGACCTCACAGCTGGCGACTGAGTGCCCAAGCCCTGTCCTCTTCTGCTCACACTCTTGGGCCCCCACGTCCTCTTCATTCACAATGACCCCTGTTCCTGGGTCTCCTCTCACGAGTCTGTGTTTGTCCTGCTGCTGTTTTGCTGTTGTTGACTTCTGGCTGGGGTCAAACCACATCACCAAAGACCAAGGACAGAGGTACCTAAGTGAAACAGGAAACTTCCTAAGGGATTTTCAAAATGCCCTGGGCTGTCTGTTCAGGAAGATTTTCGTCCCAAAAGAGTTTTCACTTTCTAGTCTATAAACCTTAAAGACAGGGTACGGTCTTGTCCTACTTAGGGAAGGAGAACATTGAGTAGGTTTCAATAAGGGGCAGAACTCGGCTACAATCGCTTCCCGGTGGCCAGCCTGGCCAACACGGTGAAACCTCATCGCTACTAAAATACAAAAATTAGCCAGGCAAGGTGGGAGGCACCTGTAATCTCAGCTACTCGGGAGGCTGAGGCAGAAGAATCGCTTGAATCCAGGAGGCAGAGGTTGCCTCCCACCATGCCTGGCTGGGATGGCACCAACATACTCCAGCCTGGGTGGCAGAGTGAGCCTCTGTCTCAGAAAAAAAAAAAAAAGACGCAAAGTGTTGGCTCATCACTGTTGTTTGCAACTCTGTTTGTAAAACAATCAATATAAATAAATTCTATAAAAGATGAACAGTGTAAACCATTATGGTATAGCCACATAATAAACAGAAAATTACTGAAAAGAATGAAGTAGACATACATACTGAAATGAAAGGTATCTAAGATATTAATGTAAAACTATGTATATAGAATATACATTCCATATGTGTATCTCTATACCAATATCTCTATTACCACATATTTATTATATAACTGTATATATAATAATATTTCGCTTTGGTAAAAGTTATATATATTTACACAAACACAAGAAGGACATTTGATGTGATCTATCCCAACCTATTAAATGTGATTTCCCTGGCAATCATGATTTTTAAGAAATGAGGACCTCCGCTTTTCATTTTCCATTCTTTGTGTTTGATTTTCATAAGTATGAGTATGTGATTTTTAATTCAAAAACCAAGATTTGAGAAGCTGGGGCGTTGCCCTAAAAACTGGTTCTCTCTTAGTTCTCTTGAACCACTTGCTCTGGGTCTTTCATTGAGGGGACAAGCTTTGCAAATTTCAGTTTAGTTCAGAGAACTTCAGGAATGTTCGCTGCTGCTATGTTACCCATTGTATCAAGAGATCAAGGCAACAAACACGTCCTGTCTAGATCCAAAGAGTACATTTTGACTCTCTCTCTCTCTCTCTACACACACACACACACACACCCCTCTGCATAAATAGCTTCTCTCATGCAACATTTTATAATCCCTTCCAATTTTGAGATACTCTTCCCCTAGCCCATCATAGCAAACCAGCTAGGGCAAGTGTCGGGGCATTATCCGGAATCATGACAGTAGCAACCTCTGCCTTGATGAAGCCATAGAGTCTCATCCTTTTTTCCCCTAAGGGCTCTCAACATCTGATGACTGACACCACTGGCCCATGAACTTTCAAATATTTCAAATAGATCTAGGATTTAGTTCACATCTCAACAACATGAATATTGCATAAATCCTTCGTATATTAGATGAATAGTAAACTGACAGCCTATTATAATCAGGGGAAAAGGAAAAGCAAAAGATTCTAATAGGCTGCAAGTTCACATTGGCTGGGCCTCTTTCCCTGGTTAACCTCTTTTTTAAGCAGAAGTGGCAGACAAAGTAGGGTTCACTAAATAGTCCACATGATCCCCTTCATGGCATTTGCACTGGGCTCTTGTGGCTAATTCTGGCCAATGAATTGTAAGATTAAGTGAAGCATGTCACTTCTGGACCAAGACAGTTAAAAGTAGTATGCCTTTTCTGTCTTCCTTCTCATTCCAGAATCTATAGCTACAGGATGGAAGCGCCTGAATTCCTGAGTCACCACCTGGAGGAGAGCTGCTCTAGAATCAGTACTGCTCAGAGTGTAGTTCATGGGTCAGCAGCATCGGCATCACCTGAAACCTCATTAGAAAGGCAGAATCTTGAGCTTTACCCGAGATCTTAGAAACAGAGTCTCAGGTGGAACCCAGGAATCTGTGTTTAAACAAGCCCACCAGGGGATTCTGATGCAACCAAATTTTGAGAACCAGTGATCTAGCCCACATTAGACTTTGTGTGAATGGAAAACTTTTACCTTGTTATTCTGCTGGGGGTTTGTTTGTTGTCTAGGCACAACCTATCCCTATCCTCACTGTCACAGAGTAAAAACATAAAATGCTTAACTTTTCTCCAATCATCAGCTCCACCTTAACATCTTGGGCAGATTCCATCATGTTTTGGTCACATCCAGTTATTAAAATTCCTTCAGTTTAGAGCTCTAATCTTAAATTTGACTTAAATAACATTTCTACTTCTTCCTTTCTCCTTGCCCTCCACCACAGCAAAACAGGCTCTGGTAGTTGGAGTGTGAGGAAGTGTTTGTTTGGTTCTGAGACACCCTCTCTCCTTCTCCTTTTAACTCCTCTGGCATGTTGGGAAGAGGGGTGGTCTGTGTGGGGTAATATAAAGAGAAAATGTTGCCGATGTGGTGGTTTGTACCTATAATCCCAGTGCTTTGGGAGGCCAGGGCCAGAGGAACACTTGAGGCCAGGAGTTGGAGACCAGCCTGGGCAACACAGTGAGACCCTGTCTCTACAAAAAAAAAAAATTTAAATTAGCAGGCATGGTAGTGTGCAGCTATAGTCCTAGCTACTCAGGAGGCTGAGGCAGGAGGATGGCTTGAGCCTAGGAGTTCTAGTCTGCAGTGAGCTGTGATCACACCACTGTACTCCAGCCTGGATGACAAAGCAAGATCCTGTCTCTAAAAGAAATTTTTTTTAGTTTTTAAAAGAGAAAAAAAAATTCTTTTAATGTCTTTTAGATGTAATCCCTGTCCCCACTGCTAGGTTATCCCTGCATCTTTTTTTTTTTTTTTTTTTTTTTGAGACAGAATCTCGCTCTGTCGCCCGGGCTGGAGTGCAGTGGCCGGACCTCAGCTCACTGCAAGCTCCGCCTCCCGGGTTCACGCCATTCTCCTGCCTCAGCCTCCTGAGTAGCTGGGACTACAGGCGCCCGCCACCTCGCCCAGCTAATTTTTTTTTGTATTTTTAGTAGAGACAGGGTTTCACTGTGGTCTCCATCTCCTGACCTTGTGATCCGCCCGCCTCGGCCTCCCAAAGTGCTAGGATTACAGGCGTGAGCCACCGTGCCCGGCCCCCTGCATCTTTTTTAAAAATATTGAAATTATGGGCAATGCATGTATATTTTCCTCAGATAGATGGGCATTCCTGAGGGTCCTCTCTCTGCAGAGCTTCTTAGGTGAAAGATCCCACCCTGGCCCAACATCTTTCACCTCTCTCTTCTGCTCACACCACTGGCAGCATACCCTGGGCCTTTGCTGGCCTGGAAGACACCGTTGAGCATGTTACACAAAAGCACCATGGAGCACACCTAGCCCCGTGCAAGTGCAAGACCTTACAGGTGATGGGCAGACTGCCTTTCAGCACCTTCTTGCCCACACATCCAGGGGCCTTTGTAGACAGCAGCCCTGAGACCACCCCACCAGCTACTGCTGTTAAGATCCTTGTCAGCTAAGCAGTGGATCTCCTGTTGGTAGGATGAGCACTTTAAGACTCAAAGGGGATACTGTTAATAATTATGTTGGCACAACTGGCATAAACTGGGTCATTTCCCAGACAAAATGGGACATGTGATTCCCCCGACCTCTGCAGAGTGTCATGGGAGGATGGCTTGAGCCCAGCTCCCTTCCGCAGGATCAATGGAAAGCTCCCTTCCGCAGGATCAATGGAAAGCTCATTCCATGTGATGGGAGAGCAGCCTCCGGCAATCCTTTTCCCTGCTTTGGTTCCTATCTCCTGTTTTCTTCTCCCCTGCTCATTTTGGCTCAGGCAAATCATGAGGTTCACTGTGTAAGCTGACATCCAACTGGAAAATGAGTTGCCTTGTTTGCAGGCACTTCCAGTTTGTACAAGTTACCCTCTGGAGACCCCTTCACCAGGCTTCAAGAGCAGTTAGAAGTAATGACCTCTCCTTCACAAAGGTGGAACCCACTAGGCTGGCCACTTTCTTTCCTTTTCTTATGTCCACAATGCCCTGGAAGGATTGTCTGGCCCCAGTTGTTAGTGACTTAGTTTAGAATATAAAGTCTATAATGAAAACTTAGTCTTGGATTTGGGAACTAGCCATCATTTGTGGGGCAACAGGGTGTATCCCAATCTAAATCCTTTTACAAAAGCAGTAAAATAATTCAGGAAAGACCAGGCACAGTGACTCACGCCTGTAATCCCAGCAATTTGGGAGGCCAAGGTGGGCAGATCACCTGAGGTCAGGAGTTCAAGACCAGCCTGGCAAACATGGTGAAACCCCGTCTCTACTAAAAAATGCAAAAATCAGCTGGGCGTGGTGGTGGTGCGTGCCTGTAATCCCAGCTACTCAGGAGGCTGAGGCACGAGAATCACTTGAACCCAGGAGACAAAGGTGACAGCGAGCTGAGATCATACCATTGCACTCCAGCCTGGGCGACAAGAGCAAAAACCCTGTCTCAAAAAATAATAATAACAACAATAATGATTATTATTATACAGGAAAATACAGAATGGCAAAGGGGTATATTATTACTGTATTATTAATGTAAAAATTGAGTACAATGTTGAATAAAGTAAGAAAATCCCTAAGACAACTGGTATATAACAGGAGAATCTGGACTGAACTCCCAGTTTGGGAAGAACATGTCTGGTATGATGTAATCACAGGCAGGGGATTGGTCATCTGCACATATCAAGACAGAATTAATATGAGAAAGTTACACACATTTGGTAGATACCAGTTGGGTCCCAACGTCTTTCTCTCTTTCTTTCTCTTTTATCCTTAAATGATTCTTTGGAAAAGCAACCCCTCTGGTAGTCTGTGTGGTTTTGAGCCCATCAGCATTGCTTATTACAGACACTGGTCACCTCAAACAAATCAGTAAATCCACTTCCCTGGCCACAAAGATGAATTAAGATATAGGTTGGCAAACTTGCTCTGTAAAGGACCAAATAGTAACTATTTCAGGTTTTGTGGGTTATACAGTCTCTTTCACAACTACTCAGCTCTACTTTGTCATATGAAAATATGATTCCTTCCAGGTAAGGAGCCCTTGCTAGACTGTGGGCTATAAGCAATACACAAACAAATGAGCCCAACTGCATTCCAATAAAACTGTTTTATGGACACTAAAACTCAAATTTCATACAATTTTCATATTTCTCAAAATATTCTTCTTTTGGGTGTTTTCAATCACTTAAAATGTAAAAACTTCTTAGCTTGCAGGCCATACAAAAACAGGTAGTAGGCCTAATTGGGCCCAATGGCCATAGTTTGCTGACCCCTGGGTTAAGAGATGGGCTCTTAATCCAAGCCAGCCAGACCAATAAAAGTGGAACTCAGGCTCTTGGCTCAAAATATGAAGATACAGACATTGTCTTCCCAATTTGCTCTGGAAGTTTCTGGAAGCTATTCTGCCAATAAAGTAAGTAGGATGAATATAGTAACTTCGTTCTAGGATGGAGCTCTCAAACGTAGGGAGATCAGAAATTCAGAAAGACATGTATAGTCTACAGCGAAACAAGGACCACTGAATCAAGTTTTGCCTGCAACTAATTCTATTTCTTGAAGCTTCAGTCATGTGAACTAACAAATTCCTTTTATCATTTAAGCCAGACTGAGTTATTTTTCTGACACTGTGACTTAAACCATCCCTAACTAACATGGACTGCACTGTTGTAAGTATAGGTCCCCAAATGTGGAACTGGCTGAGGGCAGTAGCTAAGGTCAAAGTCAGTGGGGATAGCTCTAGTTAGCAAAACAGCCGGTTATCCCCATGGCCTATTATATATTCTAAGGCCATCTTCGAGCCAAAGTTTTATCAAAACGGAAAATTCAGGATATTGGAGACTATTTCTTGCATCAGTCTTCGTAAGGCCCATTAAGAAGAAATTAACTTACTTTGAAACTGATTCATCTGATAGCAGAGAAGGGGGAAAAGTAGTTTTTTAAAGAAGTGTACTTTCTGCTTGCTGCCTGAAAACCAAGCTATTTAGGAATCCAGTGATCTAGAGCTTCCAGACTAGAAGAGCAGAGTTCTCCACTCCAAGCTAATGTTAATATCAGCAAAAATGAGGAGGTGAGAGATTAGGCAGGACAGGAAAGCTGGTCCTGAAGCAGCCCAATCCACCTCCTTCTCAGATCCCACCTTGTAATATTTATCTTGATGATAAAATGAATGTATTGGTCAGTTATCCAGAAAAACAGAAACAATAGACTATTTCTATCTATAGATATAGATTGGATACCAATGTTTATATATATATATATACCCCGAGATATTTATTAGGGGAATTGGGCTCCCACAATTATGGAAGCCAAGAAGTCCTGCCATCTGCAAGCTGGAGAACCAGGAAAGCCAGTGGTGTGATTTGGTCCAAAGGCCTGAGAACCAGGACAGACGAAGTTGTCAGTCCTGGTCCAAGTTCACAAACCTGAGAAGGGGTCAGGAAGGGGAGGTGATGGTACAAGTCCCTGTCTGAGTCTGAAGACTCAAGAATCAGGAGCATGGACATCAGAAGGCAGGAGAAGATGGATGTCTCAGTTCAAACGCAGACAGCAAAGTCACCCTTCCTCGGCCTTTTTGTTCTATTCGGGACCTCAGTGAATTGGATGATGCCTGCCTGCATTGGTGAGGGCAGATCTTCTTTAGTCTTCTGATGCTAATCTCTTCTGTAACACCACACAGACACACTCAGAAATGATGTTTATCAGCTATCTGGGTATCCCTTAGCTTAGTCCAGTTGACACATAACATTAACCATCACAATGAACAGCTGTGCTCTTCGTGAAGGTGCAGCTGTATTCATCAGAGGCAGGGAGCTAAAGAGGGCAGCCTTCATGCCTGTGGCATTGTTTCACCAGCAGGGGGGCAATGTGGAGTTAATACAACTGGGAACCGGTGGGCGGTGGAAGAGTTGACCACAGAGCTCCCAGTGCTGTGCTGGAAGAGACGTGTTAAAAACCCAGTTCTAGAAATAACTGTATCTGATAGATTTTCTGCTTATGATTAACCATCCAATGGAATGAACCAAAAATAACTAGATCAGATGTCTTCAAAAATTGGAACAAAGTTGCATTGCCTCTGAAACCCTAATACTGGCTCAAAACAGCCTATGACCGCACACCAACAGTGATTCTCAAACTCGGCTGTGCATTAACATCTCCTGGGGAGTTTTTAAATCACTGATGCTGGGCCCCACATCAGTCCAATTAAATTCATAACTTTGGAGGTGAGGCCCTGGCACTGAACTTTTTTAAAGCTCTCGTAAGTGATTCTAATGTGAATTCAAGGTTGAGAAGCCCTGTTCTACACTTAAGCCAATCACTAGACATCTCCAACAGGAAACAGAC
This sequence comes from Rhinopithecus roxellana, assembly GCF_007565055.1. Classification (NCBI taxonomy): domain Eukaryota; kingdom Metazoa; phylum Chordata; class Mammalia; order Primates; family Cercopithecidae; genus Rhinopithecus; species Rhinopithecus roxellana. The sequence continues at coordinate 41,227,655 of NC_044567.1, forward strand.
ACCTCCATAAGCGGTATTCCTTCTTCGGAGGATTGCCAGATACAATTTAGGATACCCTGTTAAATTCGAGTTTCAGGTAAAGAACAAATCATTTTTTGTACAAGTAGGTCCTAAATATTGCATGGGATATGCTTACACTAAAAAAGTATCCATTCTGTATTTTTATTTGCTAACTCTGGCCACCCAGCCCCAAGCCTCATCTCAGATAGCCATGGAAAACATCCTCCCCAAAGGCAGAGTGGGGAACAAAGATAACATGACCAAGACATTCAGCCAACTTCCAGGTAAGGAGTCCTTGCTAGACTGTGGGTGATGTTTCCCAGACTTTCACTAATATAAGTACTTGGCCCAAAACCCAGCACTTGGTAAGTCCTCAACAGATGTTAGCCATCATTCTGAGGAAAGCTTCCTTTATGAAAATGAGCTTGTGTGCATAAATATGCATTGCAGTTTCATCTTGGTATTCATTTAAGTAGAAAATTTTTCTATCGCATTTCAGTTACAATATGGTTTATAAAATAATGGTGTCTGTTTCAACTTTTCAGGAAAACATCTCCATGGAAACGTCTGGTATGACCGTAGAAGTACTCGGTCCCTACCTTGTGGTTTCTGCCCCTTTTCTCTACTCCTCCCCCAGAATTCCTGTCAATCTGTGATTCCGATTAGTGAAACAAAATCAATAGAGTCGTCACAGTGAGAATTCTGGTTTACCTTTTATATAAGTACTGCCAATATATTAAAAGGTGATGCTGAGCAAAACCATCCAATAAGCATTTGTCATCTGATACATATGTCTGCTGAGAAAGCTAATCACACTGATTGATCCACACATTGAATGTGCAAAGAGTTGAAGGGAAAGGGTGATAAAGACAATGTCATAAGATGTCAGAGAAAATACTCATTTCATAATGCAGTTCAACAATAGAAATCAGTTTCAAAATGAAATATGATGCATAAACTAAGATTAACGTTAGTTAATGTGGCTGGGCATAGCAGATGGGACTCTTAGAAGAGGTGGCCTCCAGGGTGGCAGGGTCATTGCCCTGGCTCAGGCTCCTGCTCCCTCCTGGGCCCACCAATGTCACTGGGTCCTCGCAACTTCCGGCCCCCTCAGGCAATCAGCTTCAGGTCACTGATGTATTTCTGGACCCACTTTTTATTGGGGTCAGCACAGATCTGCCATCTTCTCTTGGTGAGGAGGCTGTGGAGAAGGGAGGAAGAATTAAGAACTGACGAATTCATCAGGGAAATCCTATGGCCTCTGCATCCTTCTCTGTCCCAGGCATCTCAGGGCCTGTCCTCACGCCAGTAAAATTTCTCCTCAACTTCGGGGTTCACAGGCCTTCCCCAAGTGTCTCGGATGGGGTTCCTCAGGAAGCCAACTTCCTGTTGTCATGTCTGCTCTCTTCCCTCTGCCCAGGGGCAGGCTCTTCAGGACTCTGCAGGCCCCAGGCCAGGTCAGAAAACACTGCAGGGGCCTCCCATAGAGTCCTTCACCTTGATGGGCCTTAAAGAGCTGAGTACTCTGAGGGGACCTCACCCCAGACCTCCCAGCCTCCCTCCCGAGGGTTGGGCAGGAGCACTGGCACTTACATGACACCTGGTTTGGTGCACTGGGGGCTGGTTTCAGAATAGTCAACTATAAACTTTTGTGGAATCTGCCGGGAAGTATAGACGAGGCAGCAGAACTCTTTGTTGGTACCCACTGCAGGAGACAGGACAGAAAGATCCCAAGTCATTGTTCACAAGGCAAGCCAGCTGCTCCTGGTCCCTTTCCTTGAGAATCAGGAAGAACTGGGAGACATCACTCCTTGGGGTGGGGATGTGGGCACAAAGAGATCCAGAAGGAAGCTGGCATTTCTTCTTTCCCCTGACATTTTAATTTCTGCATCTTTCTCTTGGTATTTCTCATTCTCTGTCTGTCTTGGTTCTGGATCTCTATGTCTCTTTACTGGAAATTTAGTTTTCTGAACAAACTATTTTCCATCCCATCTCTCCTTGGGGAGTTCCATCTGAGTTCATAAGGAGAGCCAAGGCCCCACCACTGAGAACCAGTTGGACCTGATCTTGTCAAAATCCCCATGGGCCTCCATTTTCTCATCCATAGAATGGGACCCACTCACTCTCCCTCTGTCTCCCAGAGCAGGAGAATAGAGTTGCTGAAACCCCTTAGGAAAAAAACTCTCCCCAGGAAATGGTCCCTGAAATCCTTCTGAAGTTCTCTACTTGGAGGTCTCAGGGATAGACTTGGGCAGTGGGGTCCAAGCCATGGCCAGACAGGGGGGCACAAGAGCAAAAGACAAATTCACATGGGGCAGAGCGGGTCTGAGGGCAGAGGGCGTCAGTGAAGAAAAGGACAGCAAGGGCAGCTGTGGGGGTCCCCAGGATGCTGGGCAGATTGTGAGTTCACGTGGCGGCCGGGAAGAGCTGAACTCAGGACTTGTAGCTGCTGCCTCCTTCTGGGGTCTCAGCCATCTCTTCTCTGTACAGGCAGCCTTGGGGTATTAGAAGATATAAACTTGGGGAGACTGAGGAGGAATTTTGTTTTCTTTTTTCATTTTTTAAGCTTTTAAATTCGGGGTACAAGTGCAGGCTTGTTACATAGGTAAACTCATGTCATGGGAGTTTGTTATACAGACTATTTCGTCACCCAGATATTAAGCCTAGTACCCATTAGTTTTTTTCCTTACCCTCTTTGAAGGGGAAATTTTTCATCATGATATTGGTGTCATGCTGTGCTTTGCACAAACCAGGAGAGCCTCACCACAAAGGTTCAGGTTATTTGCAAAAATGGTTCAGTCGCTCCCTTGGTGAGGAAATGGTTTCCACAGTGAGAGGAGGTGAGATGCTGGCGTCACCCTGAGACTGGGTTAGCTGGTGCCTTCTCCCAAGGGCAGATCTGTAGATAGTCTTTTTTCCATGGAGCGGATCCTTCTGATAGCCTCCCCAGCTGTTCGACAGCATAGATGTGCCATGGACGATAAGGCCAGAAAATCGTGAGAAGCACAACCCCAGAGAAAAGCATGCCCTGGATGGAGACAGCAGAACTGGAGAAGTGCTACAGGAGGGGCGAGGTTGAGGTTGGCCTATCAGACGTTGGCTCATTGAACCTCTACAATATGCCAGTCCCTGGGTTAGCTGGGTTAACTGACGGCTAATAGGAATGATGAACCTTAAAGAGTTGTTACTCTTTGATCAGCAAGGTGCTCTGCCAGGGATCTATCCTATGGATATAAACATAAAGATGAACAAAGTGTTTGCCACAGCTTATTTGTAACAAAAGATGATGTACAACTAAATAAATTATGGCATATTCACCTCTTGTAATAATAATTAGTCCTTAAAACTGAAAAAGTAAATAAATCAGAGCCAGGCGTGGTGGCTCATGCCTGTAATCCCAGCACTTGGAGAGGCCAAGGTGGGAGGACTGCTCGAACCCAAAAGTGTGAGACCAACCTGGGCAACATAGTGAGAACCTGTCTCTGTAGTTTTTTTTTTTTTTTTTTTTTTTTTTTTTGAGACGGAGTCTTGCTCTGCCGCCCAGGCTGGAGTGCAGTGGCCGGATCTCAGCTCACTGCAAGCTCCGCCTCCCGGGTTCCCGCCATTCTCCTGCCTCAGCCTCCCGAGTAGCTGGGACTACAGGCGCCCGCCACCTCGCCCGGCTAGTTTTTGTATTTTTAGTAGAGACGGGGTTTCACCGTGTTAGCCAGGATGGTCTCGATCTCCTGACCTCGTGATCCGCCCGTCTCGGCCTCCCAAAGTGCTGGGATTACAGGCGTGAGCCACCGCGCCCGGCCCTGTCTCTGTAGTTTTTTTTAAGTAGCTGGGCATGCCTGTAGTTTCAGCCACTTCAGAGGCTGAAGCAGGAGGGTTGCTTCAGTCCGGGAAGTCAAGCCTACAGTGAGCTCTGATCATGCCACTGCACTCCAGCCTGGGCAATAGAGTGAGACCTTGTCTCAAGTAAATAAATAGATAAATAAATAAATTTAAACAGGCAGTCCTCCCCAAGTTTGTTCAACAGCTCAATTGTGTCATCAAGAACTCAGGCTTCTTAAAACATCTCCCCTTCCCCCATCATTTCATTGGCTTTTCTTATTTGAGCTTGTCACCTCGTGGTCACAAAATGGCTGCTGCTTTCTCAGTCATCACATCCTCACAATGTCTCATCCACAAGCATACGAGGGGGTCTCATAGAGTACAGGAAGAGCAATGTTACTAGTGTTTTTAGTTCAAATAGCTTTTTATATGATTTGTCATGTGAACTATAGATTACACCGAAAAGTAGTAAAGCTAATTTTGAAAACATATAAAATACAGAAAAGAATAAAAACTCATTTAGGATCTCAAAGCTGGGCAGGCAGCAGGCAAATGGAGGCAAAAACGTTGAGAATTTTTTCTACATTCCCTATTGTGGCATATATGCATTCTGATGCCAAATCTGAAAAAAATACATTTCATTGAAGGTAGGAAAAATTCTATACCCAAACCCAGCTACTTAAAAAAAAAAAAAAAAAAAAAAAAAAAAACCACACACAGTTTGGTGTATTTCTTTCCAGTGCAGTTTTTTCCTAGGCTTATGATAGGACTTTGCTCATTTGCTTTTTTCCTTCTTTTTACTGTGTCTGGTGGGGGAAGACATTACTGTTGTCGTGATACAGGTTTTAATTTTGTATTTTTTTATTTATACAGCCATGCATCACTTAATGACAAGAATACGTCTGAGGAACTTGTCATTAGTCCGTGTTGTTATTGTGGGAATATTATAGACTTACACAAACTTAGATGGTGTAGTCTGCCATACACCTACGCTGCATGGTATAGCCTGTTGCTTCTAGTCTACACAGTTGCACAGCATGCCACTGTACTGAATACTGTAGGCAACTGTAATGCAATGTTAAGTATTCGCATATCTAAACATATCTAAACACAGAAAAGGTATAGTACAAAGACAGAATTATAATCTTATGGGACCACCGCTGTATAATATATACAGTTTGTCATTGACCAAAGCATTGCTATGCCATACATGACTGTACTTAACATTAAAAGACTTTTCCACATCATTCCAGTATTTTTAAGAACTGCCTAATTTACTCAAGCCTAGTACATTAATATTATCATGTACTACTATAACATATGTGGGTTGGTTTCTATTTTTCTTTTTTTTTTTTTTTGGATGGAGTCTCACTCTGTTGCCCAGGATGGAGTACAGTGGTGTGATCCCAGCACAGTGCAACATCCACCTCCTAGGTTCAAGCGACTCTCCTACCTCAGCCTCCTGAGTAGCTGGAACTACAGGCATGCACCACCACACCCAGCTAATTTTTGTATTTTTAGTAAAGATGGGGTTTCACCATGTTGGCCAGGCTGGTCTCGAACTCCTGACCTCAGGTGATCCTCTTGCCTTGGCTTCCCAAAGTGCTAGGATTACAGCTGCAAGCCACCGCAACTGGCCAGTTTTTCATTGTTATAAATCATGCCAAACATCTGTATGCAAAAAACTTTCTCCATAAGTGAGGTTATTTCTACAGGATATTTTCCTAGCTGTAGGTTTCCTGGGTGAAAAAATAAGGGTATCTAAGGCTCCTGATCTATATAGACACCCCATAGGTAATGCATATTCATGTCTGTTACCCAGTGTCAAACCCAATGATGGCATATTGTAGGGACCTATGAATGTTCAGTGAATCAAACAGTGGTTAAAAGCCTGGCCGCATCATTCTTGTTATTCCCATAGTCCAGACTTTCCCTATTCCATTTTGTCCATTTGGATCTGGATCAAACACAACTCAAACTACTTAAGATTCTGGGGTGTCATCTTACATGGCACTTCTGTGCAATGGAATTAAGAGATTAAAGTAAAGACTGGCATACGAAATTATATGAATATTGATTGGGGAAGTGCTAAATGTCCATGAAATCTTCACAATTTATGTTCAGAGTAAAGACAGGTGTAAGAAATTATAAAAGTGGCCAGGCGCGGTGGCTCAAGCCTGTAATTCCAGCACTTTGGGAGGCCGAGATGGGCGGATCACGAGGTCAGGAGATCGAGACCATCCTGGCTAACATGGTGAAACTCTGTCTCTACTAAAAATAATACAAAAAACTAGCCGGGCGAGGTGGCGGTGCCTATAGTCCCAGCTACTCGGGAGGCTGAGGCAGGAGAATGGCGTAAACCCGGGAGGTGGAGCTTGCAGTGAGCTGAGATCCGGCCACTGCACTCCAGCCTGGGTGACAGAGCGAGACTCCGTCTCAAAAAAAAAAAAAAAAAAAAAAAAAGAAGTGCAGACTTTATTCCATGGCCACTGTATTAGTCAGGGTTCTCTTAGAGGGACAGAACTAATTGGATAGATAGATGATTGGCAGATAGACAGACAGACAGATAGATAGATACATAGATAGACAGATATAAGGGAATTTATTAAGTATTAACTTACATCATCACAGGGTCCCACAATAGGCTGTCTGCAAGCTGAGGAGCAAGGAGGGCCAGTCCGAGTTCCCAAACTGAAGAACTTGGAGTCTGATGTTTGAAGGCAGGAAGCATCCAGCATGGGAGAAAGATGTAGTCTGGAAGGCTAGGTCCATCTCTCCTTTTCACATTTTTCTGCCTGCTTTATATTCCCTGGAAGCTGATTAGATAGTACCCACCAGATTAAGGGTGGATCTGCCTTCCCCAGCCCACTGACCCAAATGTTAATTTCTTTTGGCAACACCCACAGACACAACCAGGATTAATACTTTGTATCCCTCAATCCAATCAATTTGACACTCAGTATTAACCATCACAAGTCCACCCCTTGTCAGCTGGAACCCATATACATCTCCTAAGATCATAGATAATCTTCAAATAAAGACAATAATGAGGTCATAATTACATGTAACATAATACAATTATCCTTTGCACAACCAGAAACACACCAATCCCCAACCCAAATATTATTACATAAAGTGAACAATACTTAAATGCTGATGTGAAGACAATAAATCTTATGTGACAAAATAAAGGAAAAGAAAATAAAATGAAGATATTTTCTTAGTACAAGTCTAGACATGCACAAACATGTTTTTAACAAAAGAAGGAGGAAATACTCATGACAGTTACATTCCTCGTTTCTGCAGCTGGTCATGTGTTCGTAGCTGGTATTGATAACTGCCTTCTACTCCCCACTCTGTATTCCCTTTGCTTTCAGCAAGTACCTCAGTAGGTCTTGTTTTTGCTGTTGTTGTTGTTGTTTGTTTGTTTGTTTGTTTGTTTTCCTGGTGGAGTGACCCAAACCTTCATTCCTGAAGGGTATGGGTCATTTGCAGTCCTGCCTGGATTGGGCTGTTGTAGTTTCCCATTGATGTTAATCACAGGGCGTGGTAATACTAAGAGACGCCCTAATGGATCTCCCGTATTCCATGCATAGTCCTTCTTACCTCTGTTGTGGAGTAGTTGTCTGATTTCATTATGATAGTTTGGGTCAATCACCCCAGCCAACACTGTAACTCCATTCTTAGCCTGTTGACTGAAAGGTAGGAGGAGCCCAAAGTGTCCCTGTGGCAATCTTAACTTCCAGTTTAATGGAATCGTCATTGTGTCTCATGGCGGCAGCGTTCCTCCCTCTGGAACTAAGACCTCTAGGCCAGCAGAACACAATGTTGTGTGAATAGGAAGCAAAAATTTTGCTAGTGGATCAGTAGGGGTGATGGTGAGTGTTGCCACTTCCACTTTCACCCCTTGATTCCTGGACCCATGAATCCTGGCTATAGGAGAAATAGTACCATATATTGGAGGCTGATTCAGAGCATACACGGCCTTCTGGAGAACTTTGCCCCAACCCTGCAAAGTATTGTGAACTAGTTGGCATTGTCATTGTGACTCCAAAATGCCATTCCACCGTTCTATTAGTCCAGCTGCTTCAGGATGATGGGGTACAAGGTAAGACCAGTGAATTCCATGAGCATGAGCCCACTGCCACACTTCGTTAGCCATAAGTGAGTGCCCTGGTCAGAGGCAATGCTGTGTGAAATGCCATGCTGGTGGATAAGGCAGTTCCTTATCTGACCAGTTTTTGACCACTTGAAAAGGTCCATCTACATACTTCTTCCCCAAATTTATTTGTCACCAATTTCTCAATCATGCTTCTTCCAAGTCCCTGACCATCCAGCCAAGCCATTGGCTACAACCCAGGAATCAGTATATAATTGCACATTTGTCCATTTCTCCTTTCATGCAAAGTGCACAACCAGGTGCACTGCTCAAAATTCTGCACACTGGGAATATTTCCCTTCACTGCTATCCTTTAGGGATGTCCTAGAAAGAGGCTGTAGTGCTGCAGCTGTCTGCTTTCGGGTGGTGCCTGTGTATCGTGGAGAACCATCTGTGAACCTGGCTTTAGTCTTCTCTTCCTCTGTCAATTGATCATAGGGTACTCCCCATGAGGCCATTGGTGTAGGCTGGAGGAGAGAAGGCAGGGTGGCAGGAGTGGAGACCATGGGCATTTGAGCCATGTCCTCATGTAACTTACTTGGCCTTCAGGACCTGCTCAAGTCCAATCACATATATACCACTTCCATTTAAGGATGGAATGCCGCTGTGCATGGCCCACTTTATGGCTAGATGGGTCAGAAGACACCCAGCTCATGATAGGTAGTTCAGGTCGCATGGTGACTTGATGACCCATAGTCAAACGTTCAGTTTCCATCAAAGCCCAGTAACAGGCCAAGAGCTGCCTCTCAAAAGGAGAGTAGTTATCTGAAGGAGATGGCAGGGCCTTGCTCCAAAATCCTAGAGGCCTCTGTGGTGATTCACCTATGGGAGCCTGCCAAAGGCTCCAAACAGCATCCCTATTTGCCACTGACACCTCAGACACCATTAGATCTGCTGTGTCATATGGCCCAAATGGCATTGCAGCTTGCACAGTGGTCTGTACCTGTTGCAGAGCTTTCTCCTGTTCTGGATCCCACTCAGAACTGGCAGCCATTCAGGTCACTCAATAAATGGGCCAGAGTAACACACTGAAATGAGGAATGTGTTGCCTCCAAAATCCAAGTAGGCCCACTAGGCATTGTACCTCTTTCTTGGTTGTAGGAGGAGCCAAATGCAGCAACTTATCCTTTGCCTTAGAAAGAATATCTTGACAGGCCCCACACCACTGAACCCTTAGAAATTTTTCTGAGGTAGAATGACCCTGAATTTTAGTTAGATTTATTTCCCATCCTCTGGCATGCAAATGTCTCACCAATAAGTCCAATAAGTGTGTTTGCTACTTCTTGCTCACTGGATCCAATCATCATAATGTCATCATTGTAAAGGACCAGTGTGATATCTTTCAGAAGCAAAAAGTGATCAAGGTCTCTCTGAATAAGTTTATGACACAAAGCCAGAGAGTTGATATACCCCTGAGGTAGGACAGTAAAGGTATATTGCTGGCCTTGCCAGCTGAAGGCAAATTGCTTCTGGTGGGCCTTGTGGACAGGAATGGAGAGAAAGGCATTTGCTAAGTCAATAGCTGCACACCAGGCACCAGGAGACTTGTCAATTTGCTCAAGCAATGAAATCACATCTGGTTTCATTGGAAACCAGCTACAATTGGAGTCACCACTTGGTTAAGCTTATGATAATCCACTGTCATTCTCCAAGATCTGTCATCTGCACAGGCCAAATGGGAGGCTTAAATGGAGATGTGGTGGGAATCACCATCCCTGCATCCTTCAAGTCCTTGATGGTGGCAGTAATTGCGATTCCTCCAGGGATGTGATATTGTTTTTGATTTACTGTTTTTCGAGGTAGAGGCAGCTTTAATGGCTTCCATTTGGCCTTTCCCACCATATTAGCCCTCATCCTTCCAGTCAGGCAGCCAATGTAGAGGTTCTGCCAGGTGCTGAGTATGTCTATGCCAATCAAGCATTCTGTCATTGGGGAAATGACCACAGCGTGAGTCCAGGGACCCACTGGGCCCACTGTAAGTTGGACCTGAGCTAAAACTCCATTAATTACCTGACCTCCATAAGCCCCTACTTTAACTGGAGGACCACAGTGACATTTTGGGTCCCCTGGAATCAATACCAAATCAGAGCCAGTGTCCAGAAGTCCCCGAAATTTATGATCATTTCTCCTTCCCCAGTGCACGGTTACCCTAGTAAAAAAGCTGGAGGTCTCCTTGGGGAAGGGTGGGAGGAAGATTCACTGCATAAATTGTCAGTAATGTAGTGGGGTCCTTCCTCAAGGGGACCCAGCCTCCCCTTCATTCAAGGGGTTCTGGGTCTCTAAACAGGCTCAATCCTGGAAATTGATTGAGAGGTCGTGATTCTCCGGTTTTACAATTCAAATTAGTCTTTTGTCCATTCGACCTGGAAGTTCTCTGTATAATTTCAGTAGGAAAGCAGTAGGCTTCCTATCAACTTCACTTCTAGGAACACTGTGATTAATTAGCCAATGCCAGAGCTCTATACGAGTCAGATTATTCCAGATTATTCTGATTGCCACTTTGCCTCTGCTATCCATTACAGTAGCTATGCCCACCTTGCCTTTGATGGTTGAGTGCTGCCACTTAGCCCCTGCTACCTTGGGATCCAATTATTTCCATTGTATTTAAATTTTGTAGTTGAGTGACTGCAGTTCCCACCATTAAATGTGACATACAGAGAAGAGCAATCACAGGGCTCTTCAAAGATGCTGGTGCTGCACTCACAAATCTATTTCTCAAGGCATTGGTCAAGGGTATATCTTCTGGACCCTCCCCATTGGGATGAGTAGGTCTAGAGTGACTAATCCACTCCACCATCCCAGTCTCCTTAAGCCAATTGATCCCTTCCTGTATATTCATCCAAGCGAGATCAGGCATTTCCAGCTCGCTCACAGTGGGCCATCTTTTAATCTACATTTCAGCTAACCAAGCAAATAAACTATTAGAATCTTTTGTAACTCCCCAAGCTGCAACATTAAATGCAGAGTCCCTACTTAGTGGGCCCACATCAATAAATTCAGCCTGATCCAACTCTGTGTTCCTTCTATCATTATCTCATACCCGTAACATCAATTCCCATGCCTGTTCTCCAGATTGCTGTTTTGATAAATTAGAGAACTCAAATAGTTCTTTTGAAGTGCCATGCACCTCCTCATGGGTCACACTCTCAACCTTACCTCCAGGGGCCCACTGGTACTTTAGCTACAGGTCTACACTGTCATCAGTGTAATGGACCAGACTTTAGTCTAGTTACAGGTCTAGACTGTCATCAATGTAGTGGACCAGGAAACAGGGGTGTTGGGGTGGCTTTTGAGGAGAATCAACATTATTTTGCCTGGCAACTGCCTCAGGGGAGGCCATCCCTGTTGCCTTAGGCAGCACGGGGTTTGTCTTCTCAGACAAAGGAGGAAAGGCTGATGGCAGCATGGGTCAGGGAGTGGGTGTTGCCACTACTGGAGATGGGGAAGCTGTTCCTTCTGGCAAAAGAGGTTCATCAGAGTTTACAAACTCAGTGACCCCAGCTTCATCAGGGTCCTCCCACATGTCCCCATTCCAAGTTGCAGGGTCCTATTATTTTCCAATCAATGCCCTCACTTTAACAGTAGACACCTGGTGAGGCTATACATGCACCCTTTGTTGCAGGTCAGCCACTTGCATGATAAGAGTTTGTGTCTGTTTTTTCACAATTTCAGCTCTTTCTGTACAGGAGATAAGGGTCTCACTCAGGCAATCTTAGCAGATTTGAGGCTCAGTATCCACTTCTGAAGCCAGGAGACAGAATCCCTGAGTTCATCATTTTCTTTCATCACTTTGTCTATTGAACTCAGGAGCAACCAACCAGCTTCATTATGTTCCTTGGTTCTCCACATATGGTCAAAGGTATTATGTATAGAGTCATTAAACTCCTTGCCACTCACAAGAAGTGAATCAAGCATGTCAAATGCATTTACCTTGCTTAACTCTCTAAACAGTTCACACCAAGGACTATCAGTGTTCTCCATACTATGAGATGTAGAGCCCTTAGCATTTTGGGGTCTAACCATATTAAGCAGCCAACTCTAGAAACCCCAAAACCATCGAAAGAACTCCATCCTTAATATTCTGTTTCTCTAGAACCACCCCAGTACCAAAATCTGTGTTAGTCAGGGTTCTCTTAGAGGGATAGAACTAATAGGATATATATATATATATATAATAGGATATATATAAATATATGATATAAATAAAAAAATAAATAAATCCTACATATATCTAAATCCCACATATATATAAATCCCATATATATATATCCCATATATATGTATATATACACATATATGTGGGATTTATTAAGTGTTAACTTACACAATCACAAGGAAACATTCAACAGAGGAGAAAGGTGTAGGCTGGGAGGCTAGGCCCATTTTTCCTTTTCCAAGTCCCTAGCAGAAAGACAAGAGGACCCCTTAAGGAAATGAATCAGGAGTCACTGTAAATAACAAATGTCTCCTTGAGGAGCCCAGGGACATAGGGTCCTCAGATTTAGAAGCAACTAACACAGCCTGAAGAAATTTTTCCCTGCAGCTGTGCTGATCTCCCAGTGGGGAATGTTTCCATAGAAGGGGAGAGTCTCCCAGACCATCCTCCATCAAGTCCCATCAAGCCCATCTTCCCTGAAAAAAATTAATTTTGATTTTCTCATTCCTCCTATATATATATATTTTACACACTTATCATATAGAGCCATCCCTTGGTATCCACAGGGGATTAGTTCTAGGAATTCTCATGGCTTCCAAAATCTACATATGCTAGAGTCTCTGACATAACATAGTATAGTATTTGCCCACCACCTATGCATATCCTCCCCTATACTTTAATCTCTAGATTACTTAGAATATCTAAACAATGTAAATGCTATTAATACATGTAAATGTAGATGGTTATTATACTGCATTGTTTTTTATTTTTTATTTTTATTTTTTTAATTTTTACGTTTTGAGACAGGATGTTGCTCTAGCGCCCAGGCTGGAGTGCAGTCACATCATCTGAGCTGTTTGTAACTTCTGCCTCCTGGGCTCAAGCGATCCTCCTGCATCAGCCTCCCAAGTAGCTGGGACTACAGACATGTGCCACCTCACCCAGCTAATTTTGGTACTTTTTTTGTAGAGACGGGGGTCTTGTTATGTTGCCCAGGCTGGTCTCCAATTCCTAAGTTCAAATATTCCTCCCACCTTGACCTCCCAAAGTGCTGGGATTACAGGTGTGAGCCACCACACCCGGCCTGTTGCGGGTTTTTTTCCTCAAATATTTTCCATCCATCATTGGTTGAATCCACAGTTGTGGAACCCACATATACGAAGTGTTGACTGTATCTAAAAATGAAACTATTTAAAAGGTAGAAAAATGCACAATGATTTTGTCTATCAATTCTTGTCTTCAATTTTCCTGTATGCTAGACTCAGTGGGAACCCAAGAGGGAAGGAGTTTAGATGGGAGAACAGGTAGAGATAAGTGGGAAAGAGAGGGCATTAAGGCCCTCAAGTCTGTAAAGGGCCTGTGCAGACTGCAGCACAGGACTGCCACCTGGTCGCTGGTCTCAGCCTCCAGGAAGAACTGTGGCTTTGTCACCATCCTCAGCTCATCTTGCTCCCTTGATCCCTGCCTCGGCTTGCTCAGCTCCTGGCCTCCTTGGAGGAAAATGCCTGTGTCAATGGGAGCACGATGGAGGGTTCCAGGTTGAGGTGGGATGGGGGATAAGGACATGTTTGCATGAAGGTATCCTAAAGGAACATGTACGTAAGGAAATGGACTCCCATCTGGAGAGTGAGCTGGGGGAGGCGAGCACTGCAAGGAGCAGGAAGACAGGCCGGATGTCTAGAGATTGCTCCATAATCCATAGTTCCTTTCGAGTGTCCTCCTTTGTCTCTTCTGGCTTTCGCCCCCACCCAGAAACCTGGAGAAACCTCAACTGGAATGTCAAGTAAGCAGATTCCAGCTCTCTGGGCCCAGGGTGAGAAAAGGAAGTTGTATGAAAAGAGGAGAAAGGAAAAAACAGTCTCATATTGTGCAACAGGTGAAGTCCCACATTGCCCCACTTCGAGGATTCCATGCTGCCGTTTGTAATTCCTGGTGAAGCATTTCTTCATGAGGCTGCCCAGGCTCCTGCAGTCTTCCCTGGTGGTCCTGCCTCTGCGGAGCTGAGCTCCTCCCTTCCCATTTGCTGAGGGGCAGGCACCAGTGGGAAAGGGACTCCATTGTGAGGGAGGAGACCTGGATTCTGGCCCTAGCCCTGCCTGCTCACTAACGATGAACCAGAGACAGGTCATGGCTCTGCTCTGGGCTGCATCTGACAGATGAGAGGATGGACTCTCCCAGATAGGAATCCAGGACCCCTCAGAGCGCCCTAGGTGTCTCAAGAAGAGGCATGCTTCCTAAGGGTCTTGGACCCTGGGTCAAAACCTCAGCCCCAGAACTCAGTTGCTGAAGCAGATCTCCCCTTGGGATGTCTCCCTCATTATAGTTCAACTTGAGGTGTGTCCCTTTCACCCTGGGTTCCTCCTGCAGGGAGGTTTGGCTCACCCTCTAGAATGCTCCCTTTCTGGCCACACTGAGCTATTGGGGGTCACTTCGGTGATGTGTCAGTTGGTGGTTGTATTTGTTTCCTACTGCTGCAGAAAAACTTACCACACACTTAGCGTCTTATAACCACATATTTATTTTCTTAAAGTTCCGGAGGTGAGAAGTCTGAAACTAGTTTCCCTGGGCCACACTCCCTCTGGAGGCTCTAGCGGGGGAACAATTTCCTTGCCTTTTCCAGCTTCTAGAGCTGCATCCTAACACCTCTTGGCTCCTGGTCTCTTCCTCCATCTTCCAAGCCAACAGCATAGCATCTTGCTTCTATGGTCACATTGCTACCTTCTCCTCTATTGCCAAATTTTTCTCTTCCTCCCTCTTATAAGGACACTTACAACCACATTTAGGGCCTGATCAGGTAATTCAAGGCAATCACTCATCTCAAGATCCATAACTTGATCATATCTCTAGAGTCCCTTCTGCCATATAAAGTGACATTCACAGGTTCTGGGGAATAGGATGTGGATGTCTTGGGGGCCATTATTCAGCTACCATAGTGATCTATACCTCGTCTCTGGCCTGGAGTCATCCATTCTCTCTCCCATCCCGTCCCCTATAATAGAATTATGTATCTTTCTCCAAATCCACACCTTAATCTTACAGGCCATTCCAATTGCCCCTCCCTTCACTTTCTGTAGGCTCTGAGAACATTCTAGGAGAGTGCTCTCGAGTGGAACTTTCTGCAATGATGGACAGAAAGTCCAAAATCCGTGCTGTCCAACATGGGAACTAACCATGTTGCCAAGGGCTGCTGAGCACTTGAAATGTGACTAGTGTGACTCAGGAACTAAATTTTAAATTTTGTTTCATTTTAATTAAATGCATTGAAAATGTAAATAGCTGCTTTGGCCAGTGGCTAACATATTAGACAGCTCAGATCTAGGCAAATGAAAGCAGAAACTATGGCCAGGCACATTCTTTGCTGTTAGTCTCTCCTCACACCTGTTTTGGATGAGCTCTGCCCCCTAACCTCCTTCTCTCAGTCCCAGCAGAATCTGAAGGAGGCTTCCACTGGGGCTCTGGAATGACGGAGGTGAATAAGGGCAGGACAGAAAGGGAATTGTGTCTGTTGACCCCACAGAAGTACAGGGCCCCAGTTCTGCTTTTGCACAGGACTAAGAACACTCAAAGGATTTTCAAGGTATTCTCGGCCTTGTCCTTACTCAACTGGTCTTCCTTTTGAGGACCACAGAGGTGTGTCACTAGGGAAGGTGTGCAGGAAAGGGCCCGAGCCTGGGAGCTGGCACTGGCCAGGGTCCTGCCCTGCTATGCACTCGCTGAGTGGCATGTGGCAAGTTACTTCCAGGTCTTAGCCCTCAGTTTCCATAAAATGAGAGGGTTGGACCAGATGGTCTAAAGTTACCTTTTAGCTTTAGTAGACTACAAGTCTATGTCCTGAGGCTTTATTGTGCATGTAATTCTGTTTCAGAGCGGTGTTGTCTCTGACCCATGGAATAGGCAGTTCTGATTGAAGGATAATTAAGTAGAAGTGGCTTTAGGTTACTCCTGCAATACTTCCAAACAAAACCAGACCTCTGGCTGGGTGCGATGGCTCATGTCTGTAATCCCAGCAGTTTGGGAGCCCTAGGAAGGCAGATCATGAGGTCAGGAGATCGAGACCATCCTGGCTAACACAGTGAAACCCTGTCTCTATTAAACATACAAAAATTAGCCGGGCGTGGTGTGGTGGTGGGCACCTGTGGTCCCAGCTACTCAGGACGCTGAGGCAGGAGAATGGCGTGAACCCAGGAGGCGGAACTTTCAGTGAGCCGAGATCATGCCACTGCACTCCAGCCTGGGCAACAGCGCAAGACTCTGTTTCAAAAAATAAAAATAAAAAAAAACCAGACCTCCATCCTACTGTCCTCATGACAACACTTCACAGTAGCTTGGGCTTTAGAGTGCTGATCTGTCAACTAACTAATCTAATCCTCATTATGACCCTGATAATTGCTGGGTCCATTTTAAGTGAAAAGGCTGAAGCTCAGAGAGGGAAGGAGAGAATCTTCCAGGTGCCTGGTCCTATGATGGGTGCTTTACACATCGCCTCATAACAGCCCTTCGAAGTGGTTGATATTATCCCCATTTCACAGGTGTGAACACTGAGGTCTAATAAGACAAAATGACTTTCCCAATGTTATGCTGATAACAAGATGATGAAGTCACTTTTCTCACTCTTCTTCCCCCTTTGCTGTGCTGCTTCCCCTGTTTACAACTTCCCCTCAAGATATTGAAATAATAAGCTCCTTTTTTGGGGCATTCTTTCATGACACTCCCCAAGCAGACCTACGAGCCTCAACAAGTCACTTCACCTCTCTGTGCTTCTGTTTCCTTAACTGTGAAACTGGGGACAACAGTCCCTACTTCGTAAGGGTGTGAAAAGCCTCATTGAAAGCACACAGTGAGAGCATGTATGAAGAATGCTCAGCCCAGAGCTCATATTAAGAACTCAGCAATTGCTCATTCTTACTCCTTTTAGAAACTGTAGTTTGCCCCCGCCCAAAAGTACCAGGCAATTCCTTTTACCCCCAAATCAAATTAAAATCACAAAGAAACTGTCTGCTTTTTATTTTAAAGTTTTATTATGAAAACACATGAAATTAATGGTGTTATCCATGTATTTGCAACAGCAGAGAAACAGTGACGGTGGACCATCCCCATAGGGGACACCTATCCTTTGGCTAAACAAATATAAATAATGGAAATAACACCTAATACAATAACACAGCACATAAAAAGATTAAATTAAGAGAAGGGACAGGAACTGCGGAGAGGAGTCCTGAGTGTGGAGAAGATGCGTCTCGTGGAGAAGCATCCAGGCTCAGGTGACCTTCCCTGAAGACTTCCTGTCTCTGAGCAGCTCAGTTCAGTTCCAGGTCATTCACATACTCCTGGACCCAGGTCTCACTGGGGTCAGCGCAGACTTCCTTGCCTCTTTTGGTCTGGAATCTGTAGAACAAGGAGCGGACAGATGAGAATCCCATGAGACCTTTGAGGTCATCTGGCTTTATCCCTTGCCTGTGGTCGGCATCTTCCTCTGCCTGACCATGGTCCATGTGGGCAGCTCTGGTGCATGGGATCCTTCCTGGGGCAGCGCTGGAACCAGACTCCCTGTAACTTCCACCCATTGGATTTAGCTGTGGGCCCCAAGGGTTGCCCAGATTAGGAACGAATGGGCGTTGCAATCAATATGAATAGATCTCCCCATTTCCTGCCAGCCTGGCAGTGAGTGACTCTTCCACATGTCTTTCTAGCACGGTTTGAGAAATCGGTCCCTATCTCATGGGACCTGTCCAACTTCCCCTGCTTTCCTGTCCTCTGGATAACTTCCTCCCCAGGAACCCCCTTCTCTCTCAGCTCCCACTCAGCCGCCTTCAGCACTTGCAAAGTGAGTTCATGACCTGTGTCCTCACTGCTCTCAGGGAAGCCTAAGAGCTGCCTCCCCACTGCTCAATCACCCCCTCCCCAAAACAGGCCCCCTTTTAAAATCCAGCCCTCACCCTTGCCTCCCAGAACAGCCCAGAGGTTTGATACTACCACACACGTGGCTG
>NC_044567.1:41245872-41274514 GCF_007565055.1 Rhinopithecus roxellana
CCAGACTTCTTGGCGTCAGCTTCAATATCGTTTGTGTGTCCGCTGTTGTGTTTTCTATCGGTGTACCTACCTCTCTGTGCTTTCAGTATCCTCTTGTGTGCCTGAAAAGGGGGGATAGTTTCCAGCACTTACCTCAGCAGTGCACACTGTGAGGATGTAATAAGCCAGTAATATCTATGGAAAGGCAGAGAGAGAATAGCAATATTACTGGTTCATAGTAAGTGCTGTGTTAAGTGCTATCTTCTATTATTACTATTACCATTTTCATTATTATTGAAATATTTCCAGTACGTCCAATTTTTACATCCAAAACACGTGCAGGTCTCTTGTTCTTTGCCTATATACCCCCTATCTCTCTCTTTGCCTGGCTACTCCAGTTCAACCTATCATAAGAGCATAGTTAGGAGCCATTGTAAATGGACTGATGTGAATAGCAGAAAGTATTAAATACAACTTTTGGTATATCTATGCACCTAAAATATCATGCTATATCCTCATTCACATTTTTGAGTAATATTTTAAGTTTGTAATGACACAGAAGAAGATTAAGTAACAATAAGATATACTACTTCATGAAAGAATATTAAATACCGATAATAAAATATAAAACTAGGTACAGAATGATAGGGCAATTTTAATTTTCTTATTTATGCCTCCCTATATTTTCTGAATTTTGTACAATGACCATGTATATTTTCTATAAAAGAAAACCAAACTAATATAATTTTTTTTTTTTTTTTTGAGACAGTGTCTTGCTCTGTCACCCAGGCTGGAGTGCAGTGGCACGATCTCGGCTCCCTGCAATCTCCACCTCCCAGATTCAAGAGATTCTCATGCCTCAGCTTCCTGAGTAGCTGGGACTACAGGTGTACGCCACCACGCCAAACCAAGTTTTTGTGTTTTTAGTAAAGACAGGGTTTCACTATGTTGGCCAGGCTGTTCTCAAACTCTTGACCTCATATGATCCACCCACCTTGGCCTCCCAAAGTGCTGGGATTACAGGCATGAGCCACCATGCCTGGCCTATAAATTTTTTTTCAGAAAAAAATTCAGGTCTCACATTTTTTGGAAGTTTTCCTTAACACTTTACTACCACCATCTAAAGTGCACACCCTCACCCTCGGACACAATGCCTGTCACACAGTAGGTACTCAATAAAGCTTTACTGAATTATGTTCATCTCTTGCTGGAGTATTCCCTATGACCTGCATGGAAAGAGGCCAGAAACAATTTGAAGGAAGATGTTTCATAAGGAATACTGAAAGTTTTCTTGATCTCATGACTGCTGGTGAGGCTTTACCCCTCTCTCAGGAATTTAACATCTCCTGAAGTTCCTGACCTCTACCTTTCACAACTAAGAGCAGGCTGTGGCAGGTGACCAAGGTCCATTTCCACGGTAAGAAGAGCGAGGCCGGCCAGCTCCGTAGTCAGAGAGTGGCAGTCACTGATGAGCTGCTCCAACCAGCTCATTGTCCTACGAATTTCATCCTGAAGAATTCTGCACTCTGGATAATTGTGTACTTGTTTCTTCAATTCACAATTCAGCTTCTGCTCCCATTTCCTCCAAAGTGACTTGGACACCATATTGGCAAAACCACAAGATTTGCCTCTTGGTTTATTATCTTGGCAAATGACCCTATGTTCCAGGCTTTCCAGTCTCCACATTTGCTCTCCAGGGGTTCTGTAGTTCTACCCATCCCACCTCCTAGAGGCTACCTCTTGACCCCAACATCCGGTGGTCTCTTCAGCACTCTAGGAGAGGCCAGCATGTCCAGATTGACTGAGTGTTATGATCAGAGATTGCCTCTATGTGTAATCTCAGAGGGTCATACCTGTAGAGCGACTCTGGTCATCTCTGAACTGGGAGTTGAAGACCCTGGGTCTTGACATGCATGCTGTGTGACCTTGATCACGTCTTTTCACTTCTCTAGGTTTTGCTTTCCTAATCTATTCAGTGGCAAAACAGATTGGGATCAGGTAAAACTACAGGCCATGGATATGCTGAGGAAAATGAAAAAGTGGCAGGACATTTTCAAGGTCACGTTACTGCTATGGCTGCGGGCCTGCCTGCAGACTGGGAAGTTGAGGATAACATGACAAGACAAATGTAAAAATGCCCAGAATGGAATTAAGAATATAGCGGTGGTCGAGAATGTGGAGGGGGAAACCTCTAAATGACCACAAATGAGGGGGAAAGAAGCGCTTCCCTGCTCAGGGGTGAGGGGGTGGCCCTCTGAATGGAGCTCCCTGGAACCATGGATGACCCTTGCTGTCACTTCTTGCAACCCTGAGCTACAAAGAATTGAGTCCAAGAATAGCATCCATTATGATAAAACTGCTGGATGTGTGGGTTGAGCATGGGGAGAAGGGGAAGTACCACACTATCAGGGCTGAGGAATCACCTTTTGGGTGGAGTGTCAGAACACCCAGTTCACTCATGCTCAGCTTACTCATTTGGCTATATAGGGGTTCACATCTTGAGTCCATATTGCTCATCGCATCCCCTCCATGGAGATAAGCATAACACAGTTTCTGCATCAAGGAGCTCACTTTCCAGTTGGGGAGGCAACCACAAAAATAGATCAATATGTGATAGGTGGCAAGAAGGAAGTAGTTCAGGAGAATGTAGGAGCACAGGGAAGGACACAGGATTTACTTGGGAAAGGGGTCAGGGAAGTTTTTCTAGAGAACATGAGCATCTTTTTTGTCGTGTATTCAAGAGTCATTTGTTATCATCATTTATTGGTTCCCCTTGACTTTCCAGTCTCCACATTTGCCCTCCAGGAGTTCCAAATGGTACCAGTGCCTAACCCTTGGGGTTGGGGGAGTTAATCTTGGGGTGGCTAAACAAAATTATACAAGTCCTTTTTACTCTCAGTGTGGACTTCCACTGGTGCAGACACAGTATTGTTGTTAGGATCTTCACGAAGACCCCTCAAAACCTTTTACCTCCATGAGCCAAAGATCGGATCAAGGCTAGGAAATAAAAGTCAACAGACAAACTCATTGTATGGCTCAGTGATGATTAATCACCCATTTTATCAATCAATATTCTCCTGAAACCCAGAACAGGCATCCTCCTAACCCCTCCACCCTGCTCATTCAGACAGCTGCTCTGGTGGGGAGTGAGACTTAACTTGGAGCTACTCATCTACAGCTGATGGACAGCCTTCTCCATCCTTCAGGCTTCCTGACACTGTGTTTCTTCCTCTGACATGACACTTAGCTTATTCTACCTCGTGGGACAGTTATTTCTATCACTGTCAATGCCATCTCTAGACATGGAACTCTTCGAAGGCAGGGATTGGGCTTCGTTCAGCTCTGTCTGCCCTGACAAACAGCAGATGGTTAGTACATTAGGTTGAATAAAAATATCATAGATAACGAAGTCTGTGTGAATCCAGAGAACATGAGACACATTCTGCTTCTCTTAAAGTAAGGTCCTTGATGCATGAAGATGAAACTGCACCAACTAGGAAAGGCCAGGAGAGGTACCAACACATGTGCTACCAGGGAACACGGAACATTGCAGCTGGGGGCAAGCGTCTTGGAGAAGATCAGAACATTTGAAGCAAGCGTTGTTCAAAGAAAAGGGGGAGGGAACAGAGAAGTGCAGCTTCTGTGTGCGGGTGGGGGAGTGAGGGAGAATGCTGAGGTAGGATGACCTTGTACTTTATGTAATGACCCTGAAGTACCCCAGGATGCTGCTCCAATCTCTCCTATGGCTCCCAGATGCTGTAGGTCCCTTTTTTTCCTTAATTTGTATTTTAGGTTCAGGGGTGCATGTGCAGGTTTGTTATATAGGTAAATTGTGTGTTGTGGGGGTTTGCTGTACAGATTATTTTATCACCCAGGTAATAAGCATAGTACTCAATAGGTAGTTTTTTTCTTTATCTTCACCCTCCTCCCACCCTTCACCCTTAAGTAGGCCCTGGTACCTGCTGTTCCCTTCTTTGTGTCCATGTGTATTCAATGTTCAGCATCCACTCATAAGTGAGAACATGCAGTATTTGGTTTTCTGTTCCTGTGTTAGTTTGCTTAGAATAATGGCCTCCAGCTCCGTTCATGTTGCTGCAAAGGGCATGATCTTGTTCTTTTTTTTTTTTTTTTTTTATGACAGAAGTATTGCATGGCATATATATATACACCACATTTTCTTTATCCAGTCTACCATCGATGGGCTTTTAGGTTGACTCCATGTCTTTGCTATTGTGAATAGTGTTGCAGTTAACATACATGTGCACATGTCTTTATGGTAGAATGATTTATATTCCTTTGGGTATATATTCAATAATGGGATTGCTGGGTTGAATGGTAGTTCTGTTTTAAGTTCTTTGAGAAATCGCCAAACTGCTTCCCACAATGGCTGAACTAATTTACATTCCCACCAGCAGTGTATAACTGTTCCTTTTCTCCACTACCTCACCAACATCTGTTATTTTTTGACTTTTTAAAATAGCCATCCTGACTGGTTTGAGATGGTATCTTACTGTGTTTTTGATTTGTATTTCTCTAATGTTTAGTGGTGTTGAGCATTTTTTGTATGTTTCTTGGCCACATACGTATGTCTTCTTTTGAAATATGTCTGTTTATGTTCAATGCCCACTTTTTTTGGGGGGGGGTTTAATGCCCACTTTTTAATGGAGTTGTTTGTTTTTTGCTTGTACGTTTGTTTAAATTCTCTATAGATTCTGGATATTATTTGTCAGATACATAGTTTGTAAATATTTTCTCCCATTCTGTAGGTTATCTCTTTACTCTGCTGATAGTTTCTTTTGCTGTGCAGAAGCTCTTTAGTTTAATTAGATCCCATTTGTTAGTTTTTGGTTTTGTTGGGATTTGTTTTTGGCATCTTCATCATGAAATCTCTGCCAGATCCTATGCCCAGAATGGTATTGTCTAGGCTATCTTCCAGGTTGTCATATTCTTATAGTTTTATAGTTTTAGGTTTTACATTTAAGTCTGTAATCAATTGTGAGTTGATTTTTATACATGGTGTAAGGAAGGAGTCCAGTTTCAATCTTTTTATATGGCTAGCAAGTTATCCCACTACGATTTATTGAATGGGAAGCCCTCTCCCCATTGCTTGTTTTTGTTAACTTTGTCAAAGATTGGATGGTTGCAGGTATGCAGCATTATTTCTGAGCTCTCTATTTTGTTCTATCGGTCTATGTGTCTGTTTTTGTACCAGTGCCATGCTGTTTTGGTTACTGTAGCACCGTAGTATAGTTTGAAGTCATGGCTCCCTCTTTTTACTCTTCTTTTTTCTTTCTCAGAGAAGAGCACATAACAATGTGGGGTTAGGGGTGAGCAGGCGGTTTAGAGTAGTAGAGCTAAAGGCAGATAGAGATCTTGATCTAATTATCTTCATTTCCTTCATTTGTCCAACTTTGCACACTCCTGTATGCAGGGCCTTTGTAAGCTTCACCTTCTGTACAGGTGCCCAGCAACTGTCAAACTAGCCAGGGCTTAACATGAGCACAGGCATTCCCTATGGACTGGCCGGGGACACACCCACATCCTTAGATTACACATTTTGTCTGTAACATGGATAAACTCATTACTAGGTATACAATTCTGTTTTGTTTTGTTTTGCTTTGCTTTGTTTTGAGTCAGGGTCTCATTCTGTCATCCAAGCTGGAGTACAGTGGGACAATCACCACTTACTGCAGCCTGGACTTTCCTGGGCTCAGGTGATCCTCCCACCTCAGTCTCCTGAGCAGCTGGGGCTACAGGTGTGCATCACCACTCTCAGCCAATTTTTTTTTTTTTTTTGTAATTTTTTGTAGAGACAGGGTTTCAGCATGTTGCCCAGGCTGGTCTCAAACTTCTCGACTGAAGTAATCTGTCTGCCTTGACCTCCCAAAGTGCTGGGATTACAGGTGTGAGGTCCTGCATCCAGCTCAATCCTGTTTTTATACTAGAAGAACATTCTTTATCTGGGTCTTCCAAACTTGATTCTTACTGGTTTATTTGTCCTGTTCTTTTATTGGTCCAGGAAAATATCCTGAAATCTTTATTTCTCCTCCGTTCCCTCCTTGTTCTAGGACAGACTAGCTCTATCCCTTTCCTGAATTAAGTCTGAATACAGTCAGTCTTTGAGTGTGGAATAGCTCCTAGCAGTCTATCAGTCAACAGTTTCTCTTTGTGGTCACACTCTATGTTTATTCTAGAGACTACAGCATGTAAAGAAAATGGACTTGGGAGTCAGACGAATCTTGATTCAAATCTTGGCAGTGCCATTCATCATCTGTGTGGCATTGAATGCATCAGTGGACCACTCTTTAATCTTCAATTGTCTTATCTGTAAAATGAGATTACACACCCCTGCTCAGGGTTATGGTAGGATTAGATATATTATGTGTAAAACAGCTTTCCCAGTGCCTGATACAAGGTAATTGTCCAATAAGAAGTTACAAATGTTCCTGAGTCACCCTCCTGGGTTCCTCTGCACATCTAATGCTGGACTCTTCATGTCCAAAGAAACATACGGGGCACAAAAGTCAGTGGCACTCAGCTCAGCAGAAGAAGGCACAGGAAGGGGATGGGGGAGTCCTGGCTCCCCATTTGTCCTGGGAGCCAGGCTTGTGGCCAGCCTGGAAAGACTGACATGAACCCTCCAGTATCTGGGGGTGCCAACCACCAAGAGCAGCACAGTTCTTGTCTACAAGCCACTTGTAGCAGGTGTGAACATTTCATCTTTCCTCTGGGGGTTGCAGCTCTCTCCGCAGTCTCGGTCGCTGCCTTTGGTTGTACCACTTCCCTTTTATTCTCGCCTGAACCTCCCTCATCTTTGCTCTATGATGACATCGCCCTGGGGAAGAGAAGCTGAGAGGAACTCCTCACTCAGCTAGCTTCAGGAGCCATGACATCATCTCTATCATGGAAATTCCCCTCACTCTCCTGAGCCCCCACATTTGTCCCAGGCCTCACAGTCCTTATAAAGAGAGATTCCCAACTCAGTATCAGCACAGGACATAGCTGGGTTCCGAAGCTTCTGAGTTCTGTAGCCTCACCTCTGAGAAAACCTCTCTTCCACCAACACCATGAAGCTGTGCGTGACTGTCCTGTCTCTCCTCGTGCTAGTAGCTGCCTTCTGCTCTCCAGCACTCTCAGCACCAAGTAAGTCTACTTTTGCAGCTGCTATTTCCAGAGCCAAGGTATAGGCAGAGTCTTTTTTTCTAATTGTGGCTGCTCAAACAGTGGGATCTGGAGATAGGACAAAAGGCAGCTAGGAAGATTGCCGCGAAGTCTGCTGCTAAATGTAGAGTCTAGTAGATATTCAATAACATTCAAGTTCCTATTTTCTTATGAATGAGCAACCAGCAGAGGAAAAGGATGGGCTGGAAGTCAGACTGTTGAATTGGCTCTGCCTCTAATTACTTGTTCAAGCAAACCCTGTCCCTCTCTGTGCCTTGGTTTCCCCATCTGTCATATGAAGGGGGTGCGATGTGTTCTGAGACTGAATCCAGTTCCACCCTTCTAGTTTTCTTTCTTTTTCTTCTCTGAAGATCCACTATTCAGAATAAGAGTCCTGCTCAGGTTAGGTGGGAATGGATACAAGGGACCTTCTTTGGGGTTCTGGTAGCTCCACAGGGATGCTCAATGAAGACGCAAAATTAGAAGCCAAAATAAACAGCTCCCATGTGCAGTGTTGATCTCACCCTGGCCTTTCCTTTCAGTGGGCTCAGACCCTCCCACCGCCTGCTGCTTTTCTTACACCGTGAGGAAGCTTCCTCGCAACTTTGTGGTAGATTACTACGAGACCAGCAGCCTCTGCTCCCAGCCAGCTGTGGTGTGAGTATCAACCTCTGGGCTGTTCTGGGAGGCAAGGGTGAGGGCTGGATTTTAAAAGGGGGCCTGTTTTGGGGAGGGGGTGATTGAGCAGTGGGGAGGCAGCTCTTAGGCTTCCCTGAGAGCAGTGAGGACACAGGTCATGAACTCACTTTGCAAGTGCTGAAGGCGGCTGAGTGGGAGCTGAGAGAGAAGGGGGTTCCTGGGGAGGAAGTTATCCAGAGGACAGGAAAGCAGGGGAAGTTGGACAGGTCCCATGAGATAGGGACCGATTTCTCAAACCGTGCTAGAAAGACATGTGGAAGAGTCACTCACTGCCAGGCTGGCAGGAAATGGGGAGATCTATTCATATTGATTGCAACGCCCATTCGTTCCTAATCTGGGCAACCCTTGGGGCCCACAGCTAAATCCAATGGGTGGAAGTTACAGGGAGTCTGGTTCCAGCGCTGCCCCAGGAAGGATCCCATGCACCAGAGCTGCCCACATGGACCATGGTCAGGCAGAGGAAGATGCCGACCACAGGCAAGGGATAAAGCCAGATGACCTCAAAGGTCTCATGGGATTCTCATCTGTCCGCTCCTTGTTCTACAGATTCCAGACCAAAAGAGGCAAGGAAGTCTGCGCTGACCCCAGTGAGACCTGGGTCCAGGAGTATGTGAATGACCTGGAACTGAACTGAGCTGCTCAGAGACAGGAAGTCTTCAGGGAAGGTCACCTGAGCCTGGATGCTTCTCCACGAGACGCATCTTCTCCACACTCAGGACTCCTCTCCGCAGTTCCTGTCCCTTCTCTTAATTTAATCTTTTTATGTGCTGTGTTATTGTATTAGGTGTTATTTCCATTATTTATATTTGTTTAGCCAAAGGATAGGTGTCCCCTATGGGGATGGTCCACCGTCACTGTTTCTCTGCTGTTGCAAATACATGGATAACACCATTAATTTCATGTGTTTTCATAATAAAACTTTAAAATAAAAAGCAGACAGTTTCTTTGTGATTTTAATTTGATTTGGGGGTAAAAGGAATTGCCTGGTACTTTTGGGCGGGGGCAAACTACAGTTTCTAAAAGGAGTAAGAATGAGCAATTGCTGAGTTCTTAATATGAGCTCTGGGCTGAGCATTCTTCATACATGCTCTCACTGTGTGCTTTCAATGAGGCTTTTCACACCCTTACGAAGTAGGGACTGTTGTCCCCAGTTTCACAGTTAAGGAAACAGAAGCACAGAGAGGTGAAGTGACTTGTTGAGGCTCGTAGGTCTGCTTGGGGAGTGTCATGAAAGAATGCCCCAAAAAAGGAGCTTATTATTTCAATATCTTGAGGGGAAGTTGTAAACAGGGGAAGCAGCACAGCAAAGGGGGAAGAAGAGTGAGAAAAGTGACTTCATCATCTTGTTATCAGCATAACATTGGGAAAGTCATTTTGTCTTATTAGACCTCAGTGTTCACACCTGTGAAATGGGGATAATATCAACCACTTCGAAGGGCTGTTATGAGGCGATGTGTAAAGCACCCATCATAGGACCAGGCACCTGGAAGATTCTCTCCTTCCCTCTCTGAGCTTCAGCCTTTTCACTTAAAATGGACCCAGCAATTATCAGGGTCATAATGAGGATTAGATTAGTTAGTTGACAGATCAGCACTCTAAAGCCCAAGCTACTGTGAAGTGTTGTCATGAGGACAGTAGGATGGAGGTCTGGTTTTTTTTTATTTTTATTTTTTGAAACAGAGTCTTGCGCTGTTGCCCAGGCTGGAGTGCAGTGGCATGATCTCGGCTCACTGAAAGTTCCGCCTCCTGGGTTCACGCCATTCTCCTGCCTCAGCGTCCTGAGTAGCTGGGACCACAGGTGCCCACCACCACACCACGCCCGGCTAATTTTTGTATGTTTAATAGAGACAGGGTTTCACTGTGTTAGCCAGGATGGTCTCGATCTCCTGACCTCATGATCTGCCTTCCTAGGGCTCCCAAACTGCTGGGATTACAGACATGAGCCATCGCACCCAGCCAGAGGTCTGGTTTTGTTTGGAAGTATTGCAGGAGTAACCTAAAGCCACTTCTACTTAATTATCCTTCAATCAGAACTGCCTATTCCATGGGTCAGAGACAACACCGCTCTGAAACAGAATTACATGCACAATAAAGCCTCAGGACATAGACTTGTAGTCTACTAAAGCTAAAAGGTAACTTTAGACCATCTGGTCCAACCCTCTCATTTTATGGAAACTGAGGGCTAAGACCTGGAAGTAACTTGCCACATGCCACTCAGCGAGTGCATAGCAGGGCAGGACCCTGGCCAGTGCCAGCTCCCAGGCTCGGGCCCTTTCCTGCACACCTTCCCTAGTGACACACCTCTGTGGTCCTCAAAAGGAAGACCAGTTGAGTAAGGACAAGGCCGAGAATACCTTGAAAATCCTTTGAGTGTTCTTAGTCCTGTGCAAAAGCAGAACTGGGGCCCTGTACTTCTGTGGGGTCAACAGACACAATTCCCTTTCTGTCCTGCCCTTATTCACCTCCGTCATTCCAGAGCCCCAGTGGAAGCCTCCTTCAGATTCTGCTGGGACTGAGAGAAGGAGGTTAGGGGGCAGAGCTCATCCAAAACAGGTGTGAGGAGAGACTAACAGCAAAGAATGTGCCTGGCCATAGTTTCTGCTTTCATTTGCCTAGATCTGAGCTGTCTAATATGTTAGCCACTGGCCAAAGCAGCTATTTACATTTTCAATGCATTTAATTAAAATGAAACAAAATTTAAAATTTAGTTCCTGAGTCACACTAGTCACATTTCAAGTGCTCAGCAGCCCTTGGCAACATGGTTAGTTCCCATGTTGGACAGCACGGATTTTGGACTTTCTGTCCATCATTGCAGAAAGTTCCACTCGAGAGCACTCTCCTAGAATGTTCTCAGAGCCTACAGAAAGTGAAGGGAGGGGCAATTGGAATGGCCTGTAAGATTAAGGTGTGGATTTGGAGAAAGATACATAATTCTATTATAGGGGACGGGATGGGAGAGAGAATGGATGACTCCAGGCCAGAGACGAGGTATAGATCACTATGGTAGCTGAATAATGGCCCCCAAGACATCCACATCCTATTCCCCAGAACCTGTGAATGTCACTTTATATGGCAGAAGGGACTCTAGAGATATGATCAAGTTATGGATCTTGAGATGAGTGATTGCCTTGAATTACCTGATCAGGCCCTAAATGTGGTTGTAAGTGTCCTTATAAGAGGGAGGAAGAGAAAAATTTGGCAATAGAGGAGAAGGTAGCAATGTGACCATAGAAGCAAGATGCTATGCTGTTGGCTTGGAAGATGGAGGAAGAGACCAGGAGCCAAGAGGTGTTAGGATGCAGCTCTAGAAGCTGGAAAAGGCAAGGAAATTGTTCCCCCGCTAGAGCCTCCAGAGGGAGTGTGGCCCAGGGAAACTAGTTTCAGACTTCTCACCTCCGGAACTTTAAGAAAATAAATATGTGGTTATAAGACGCTAAGTGTGTGGTAAGTTTTTCTGCAGCAGTAGGAAACAAATACAACCACCAACTGACACATCACCGAAGTGACCCCCAATAGCTCAGTGTGGCCAGAAAGGGAGCATTCTAGAGGGTGAGCCAAACCTCCCTGCAGGAGGAACCCAGGGTGAAAGGGACACACCTCAAGTTGAACTATAATGAGGGAGACATCCCAAGGGGAGATCTGCTTCAGCAACTGAGTTCTGGGGCTGAGGTTTTGACCCAGGGTCCAAGACCCTTAGGAAGCATGCCTCTTCTTGAGACACCTAGGGCGCTCTGAGGGGTCCTGGATTCCTATCTGGGAGAGTCCATCCTCTCATCTGTCAGATGCAGCCCAGAGCAGAGCCATGACCTGTCTCTGGTTCATCGTTAGTGAGCAGGCAGGGCTAGGGCCAGAATCCAGGTCTCCTCCCTCACAATGGAGTCCCTTTCCCACTGGTGCCTGCCCCTCAGCAAATGGGAAGGGAGGAGCTCAGCTCCGCAGAGGCAGGACCACCAGGGAAGACTGCAGGAGCCTGGGCAGCCTCATGAAGAAATGCTTCACCAGGAATTACAAACGGCAGCATGGAATCCTCGAAGTGGGGCAATGTGGGACTTCACCTGTTGCACAATATGAGACTGTTTTTTCCTTTCTCCTCTTTTCATACAACTTCCTTTTCTCACCCTGGGCCCAGAGAGCTGGAATCTGCTTACTTGACATTCCAGTTGAGGTTTCTCCAGGTTTCTGGGTGGGGGCGAAAGCCAGAAGAGACAAAGGAGGACACTCGAAAGGAACTATGGATTATGGAGCAATCTCTAGACATCCGGCCTGTCTTCCTGCTCCTTGCAGTGCTCGCCTCCCCCAGCTCACTCTCCAGATGGGAGTCCATTTCCTTACGTACATGTTCCTTTAGGATACCTTCATGCAAACATGTCCTTATCCCCCATCCCACCTCAACCTGGAACCCTCCATCGTGCTCCCATTGACACAGGCATTTTCCTCCAAGGAGGCCAGGAGCTGAGCAAGCCGAGGCAGGGATCAAGGGAGCAAGATGAGCTGAGGATGGTGACAAAGCCACAGTTCTTCCTGGAGGCTGAGACCAGCGACCAGGTGGCAGTCCTGTGCTGCAGTCTGCACAGGCCCTTTACAGACTTGAGGGCCTTAATGCCCTCTCTTTCCCACTTATCTCTACCTGTTCTCCCTTTTAAACTCCTTCCCTCTTGGGTTCCCACTGAGTCTAGCATACAGGAAAATTGAAGACAAGAATTGAGAGACAAAATCGTGGCTGCGTTTTTCTACCTTTTAAATAGTTTCATTTTTAGATACAGCCGATGCCTCACATGTGTGGGTTCCGCATCTGTGGATTCAACCAACAATGAATAGAAAATACTTGGGGAAAAACCCCACAACAGGCCGGGTGTGGTGACTCACACCTGTAATCCCAGCACTTTGGGAGGTCAAGGTGGGAGGATCATTTGAGCTCAGGAGTTCGAGACCAGTCTGGGCAAACATAACAAGACCCTGACCCTATGAAAAATGTCAACATAAGCTGGGTGAGGTGGCACATGTCTGTAGTCCCAGCTACTCGGGAGGCTGAGGCCGGAGGATCACTTGAGCTCCAGAGGCAGAAGTTACAGAAGGCTGAGATGATGTGACTACACTCCAGCCTGGGCGCTACAGCAAAATCCTATCTCAAAAACTAAAAAATAATAATTAAAGAAATACAAATAAAAAACAATGCAGCATAACAATGATCTACATTTACATTTATTAGTAGCATTTACATTGTTTATATATTCTAAGTAATCTGGAGATTAAAGTATATGGGAGGATGTGCATAGGTTATGGGCAAATAATATGCTATTTTATATCAGAGCCTTGAGCATCTGTAGATTTTGGAAGCCATGAGAATTCCTAGAAGAAATTCCCTGTGGATATCAAGGGACAGCTCTATATGATAAGTGTGTAAAATATATATGTTCAGAAGGAATCAGAAAATCAAAATTAATGTTTTTCAGGGAAGATGGGCTTGATGGGACTTGATGGAGGATGGTCTGGGAGACTCTCCCTTTCTATGGAAACATTCCCAACTGGGAGACCAGCACAGCTGGAGGGAAATCATATCTTCAGGCTGTGTTAGCTGCTTCTAAATCTCAGGACCCTACGTCCCTGGGCTCCTCAAGGAGACGTTTGTTATTTCCAGTGACTCTTGATTCATTTCCTTAGGGGGTCCTCTCTTCCTTCTGCTAGGGACTTGAAAGGGAAAAGAGCCAGCATTTACCAAGCTCCTTAAGGCTCCAGGGGCTATACCACGTTGAGTTTCATATGTAGCCTTTTTTAATCCTTGCAAAATCTCAGGTACAGTGGCATGTGCCTGTAGTCCCAGTTACATGGGAGGCTGAGGCAGGAAGATTGCTTAGGCAGGTCAAAACTCCCATGCTGATTAGTAGTGGGATCGTGCCTGTGAATAGCCACTGCGTTCCCATATGGGAAACATAGTGAGACCCTGTCTCTGGAAACAAAAACAAAAACATAAACAAAAATCTAAGGTAGATATTATTATTCCCATTTTAAAGATGAGAAAACCAAGGCTCTGAGAGGTCAAGAGGTAGATCCACAGTGTGAAGACACTAGTTTTGTTTTATCCTAATTCATAATCCCTGCAGACCTATTTGATTTATATTAGCTCTTCTTTTCTGTAACCTGCCTAAACAGGTCTACCTTGGAATAGCAAGCCTCTTTTGCTTCCATCCTGCCTTTCTAGATCTCCTTGATTTGGGAGGTTGGTAGAGCTTGTCTTATTCTCCCCCTTCATTTCTTGAAAAGAGTGAATCCCTGAATCTTTCAAGTTGGCTGTAGAGGAGTTTGTTACACCTATGACTCCAGATGAAGTGTGCAGATTCAAGGCCCTAACCACCCATTAGAACTTCTGACAGATGAGCATCCACCAAGGAGTTTGATATCATGCACTTAATGGCTTTAAAATTAATAATTTTTGAATAGATAACAGTAGACACTATATACAATTCAAATAGCATAAAAAGACAGCCAACCAGAAAGTAAATCTCCCTCCTAGCTCTGTCACCCAGATATCTGTTACCCAGGGTAATGTCTGTGTGACCTAGGTAAATTTCCGCACCACTTTAACTCTGCTTATCTTCAGAAAACAGGATGCCTGAGGTCAAAATCTCCCCCTTGGGACCAACAGACTAAGACTGCTGGGGTCTAAGATGGCAGCTCGCTTGACCTCTGATGAGCCTGTAACTTCATTATAATCTAATTTCCATGCTAAATGACACTCCCACCAGCACCATGACAATTGACAATCTCCACAACAACTGGAAGAAACCATAAAAGGACCAAAAGAAAGGCAGGAACTCCAATTCCAAGAAGCTCTCCACCCATTCTCAGAAAATACATGAATATTCCTCCCCTGCTTTTAATGCCCAACCCCTTCATTAAATATGTCCTATTATCTGTGATTTCCCGGCTCTCTGAGCTAAGAAGTTGATTTGTGAGCCATCAAAAGCAGGAGTTGCGAGCCAACGCCTGCTTGTCAGTTCCGTGGCTGTGATGTTAATCAATGTCAACTAGACCGGATTGAGGGATATAAAGTATTAATCCTGGGTGTGTCTGTGGGTGTTGCCAAAGGAGATTAACATTTGAGTCAGTGGGCTGGGGAAGGCAGATCCACACTTAATCTGGTGGACACAATCTAATCAGCTTTCAGCGAATATAAAGCAGCCAGAAAAACATGAAAAGGAGTGGTGGGCCTAGACTTCCAGCCTACATCTTTCTCCGGTGCTGGATGCTTCCTTGTGATTGTGTAAGTTAACACTGAATAAATATCTCCTATGAGTTCTGTCCCTCTAAGGGAACCCTGATTAATACAGATTTTGTTACCAAGAGTGGTTCTAGAGAAACAGAATATTAAGGATGGAGTTCTTTCATTGGTTTTGTGGTTT
The DNA here is from genome assembly GCF_007565055.1 of Rhinopithecus roxellana. NCBI lineage: Eukaryota > Metazoa > Chordata > Mammalia > Primates > Cercopithecidae > Rhinopithecus > Rhinopithecus roxellana. Next base: position 41,261,112 of record NC_044567.1, read on the forward strand.
CTGGAATTAGCTGCTTAATATGGTTAGACCCCAAAATGCTAAGGACTCTACTTCTAATAGTATGGAGAACACTGATAGTCCTTGGTGTGAACTGTTTAGAGAGTTAAGCAAAAGAAATGCATTTGACACTCCTGATTCACTGCTTGTGAGAGGCAAGGAGTTTAGTGACTCTATACATAATACTTTTGACCCTATGTGGAGAACCAAGGAACATAATGAAGCTAGTTGGTTGCTCCTAAGTTCAGTAGACAAAGTGATGAAAGAAAATGATGAACTCAGGGATTCTGTCTCCCAGGTTCAGAAGCAGATACTGAGCCTCAAATCTGCTAAGATTGCCCTGAGTGAGAGCCTTATCTCCTGTACAGAAAGGGCTGAAATTGTAGAAGAACAGACACAAGCTTTTATCATGCAAGTGGCTGACCTGCAACAAAAGGTGCACATACAGCCTCACCAGTTGTCTACTGTTAAAGTGAGGGCATTGATTGGAAAAGAATGGGACCCTGCAACTTGGAATGGGGACATGTGGGAGGACCCTGATGAAGCTGGGGACACTGAGTTTGTAAACTCTGATGAACCTTTTTTGCCAGAAAGAACAGCTTCCCCATCCCCAGTAGTGGCAACATCCCCTCCTCGACCCATGCTGCCATCAGCCTTTCCACCTTTGTCTGAGGAGATAAACCCTGTGCTGCCTAAGGCAATAGGGATGGCCTCCCCTGACACAGTTGCCAGGCAAAATAATGTTGATTCCCGTCAGGAGCCACACCCAACACACCTGTTTGCTGGTCCACTACATTGATGACAGTCTAGACCTGTAACTAGATTAAAGTCTGGTCCATTACACTGATATGACAGTCTAGACCTGTAACTGAAGTCCCAGTGGGCCCCTGGAGGTGAGGTTGAGAGTATGACCCATGAGGAGGTGCATGGCACTTCAAAAGAACTAGTTGAGTTCTCTAACTTATAAAAACAGCAATCTGCAGAACAGGCATAGGAATGGATATTAAGGGTATGGGATAATGGTGGAAGGGACATAGAGTTGGATCATGCTGAATTTATTGATTTGGGCCCACCAAGTAGGGACTCTGCATTTAATGTTGCAGCTTGGGGAGTTACAAAAGATTCTAATAGTTTATTTGCTTGGTTAGCTGAAATATGGATTAAAAGATGGCCCACTGGGAGCAAGCTGGAAATGCCTGATCTCTCTTGGTTTAATGTAGAGGAAGGGATCCAAGGGCTTAGGGAGATTGGAATGGTGGAGTGGATTAGTCACTTTAGACCTACTCATCCCACTGGGAAGGGTCCAGAAGATACACCTTTGACCAATGGCTTGAGAAATAGATTTGTGAGCGCAACACCAGTATCTTTGAAGGGTTCTGTGATTGCTCTTCTCTGTATGTCAGATCTAACAGTGGGAACTGTAGTCACTCAACTACAAAATTTAAATACAATGGGAATAATTGGATCCCAAGGTGGCAGGGGCCAGTGACAGCACTTGACTGTCAAAGGCAAGGTGAGTGTAGATACTGTAATGGATAGCAGAGGCAAAGTGGCAATCAGAATAGTCTGACTCGTGTAGCGCTCTGGCGTTGGCTAATTAATCATGGTGTTCCTAGAAGTGAAGTTGATAGGAAGCCTACTGCATTCCTACTTAAATTATACAAACAGAGAACTTCCAGGTAGAATGGACAAAAGACTAATTTGAATAATAAAAACAGAGAATCACAGCCCCTTAATCAATTTCCAGAACTGAGCCAGTTTAGAGGTTGAAGGGGAGGCCGGGTCCCCTTGAGGAAGGACCCCACTACATTACTGACAATTTATGCAGTGAATTTTTCTCCTACCCTTTCCCAAGGAGACCTCTGGCCTTTCACCAGAGTAACTGTGCTTTGGGGAAGAAGAAGTGATCATCATACATTTTGGGGACTTCTGGACACTGGCTCTGATTTGGCATTGATTCCAGGGGACCCAAAATGTCACTGTGGTCCTCCAGTTAAAGTAGGGGCTTATGGAGGTCAGGTAATTAATGGAGTTTTAGCTCAGGTTCAACTTACAGTGGGTGGGTCAAGTGGGTCTCTGGACTCATCCTGTGGTCATTTGCCCTGTGCCAGAATACATAATTTGCATAAGCATACTTAGCAGCTGTCAGAACCCCTACACTGGCTCCCTGAAGGTGAGGGCTATTATGGTGGGAAAGGCCAAATGGAAGTCATTAGAGCTGCCTCTACCTAGAAAAGTAGTAAATCAAAAACAATACCACATCCCTGGAGGAACTGCAATTAGTGCCACCATCAAGGACTAGAAGGATGCAGGGGTGGTGATTCCCCCAACATCTCCATTTAAGCCCCCCATTCGGCCTGTGTGGAAGACAGATGTGGTTTCATTGCTTCAGCAAATTGACATGTCTCCTGGTGCCTGGTATGCACCAACTGACTTGGCAAATGCCTTTTCCTCCATTCCCATCCATAAGGCCCACCAGAAGTAATTTGTCTTCAGCTGGCAAGGCCAGCAATATACCTTTACTGTCCTACCTCAGGGGTATATCAACTCTCTGGCTTTGTGTCATAAACTTATTCAGAAAGACCTTGATTACTTTTTGCTTCCAAAAGATATCACACTGGTCCTTTACAATGATGATGTTATGATGATTGGATCCAGTGAGCAAGAAGTAGCAAACACACTGGACTTATTGGTAAGACATTTGTGTACCAGAGGATGGGAAATAAATCGGACTAAATTTCAGGGAACTTCTGTCTCAGTAAAATTTCTAGGGGTTCAGTGGTGTGGGGCCTGTTGAGATATTTCTTCTAAGGTCAAAGATAAGTTGCTGCATTTGGCCCCTCCTACAACCAAGAAAAAGGCACAATGCCTAGTGGGCCTACTTGGATTTTGGAGGCAACACATTCCTCATTTGGGTGTGTTACTTTGGCCCATTTATTGAGTGACCCAAAAGGCTGCCAGTTGTGAGTGGGATCCAGAACAGGAGAAGGCTCTGCCATAGGTCCAGCCTGCTGTGCAAGTTGCTCTGCCTCTTGGGCCATATGACACAGCAAATCCAATGGTGCTTGAGGTGTCAGTGGCAGATAAAGATGCTGTTTGGAGCCTTTGGCAGGCTCCCATAGGTGAATCACCACAGAGGCCTCTAGGATTTTGGAGCAAGGCCCTGCCATCTTCTTCAGATAACTACTTTCCTTTTGAGAGGCAGCTCTTGGCTTGTTACTGGGCTTTGATGGAAACTGAACATTTGACTGTGGGTCATCAAGTCACCATGTGACCTGAACTGCCTATCATGAACTGGGTGTTTTTTGACCTATCTAAACATAAAGTGAGCCATGCACAGCAGCATTCCATCATCAAATGTAAGTGGTATATATGTGATCAGGCTCGAGCAGGTCCTGAAGGCCAAGTAAGTTACATGAGGACATGGCTCAAATGCCCAGGGTCTCCACTCATGCCACCTGCCTTCTCTCCCCAGCCTGCACTGATGGGCCTATGATCAGTTGACAGAGGAAGAGAAGACTAGGGCCAGGTTCATAGATGGTTCTGCATGATATGTAGGCACCACCAGAAAGTGGACAGCTGCAGCACTACAGCCCCTTTCTAGGACATCCCTGAAGGACAGTGGTGAAGGGAAATGTTCCCAGTAGGCAGAACTTCTAACAGTGCACTTTGCATGAAAGGAGAAATGGTCAGGTGTGTGATTATATACTGATTCATGGGCTGTAACCAGTGGCTTGGCTGGGTGGTCAGGGACTTGGAAGAAGCATGATTGGAAAATTGGTGACAAATAAACTTGGGGAAGAAGTATGTAGATAGACCTGTCTGAGTGGTCAAAAACTGTGAAGATATTTGTGTCCCATGTGAGTGCTCACCAACGGGTGACCTCAGCGGAAGAGGGAGTTCATAATCAAGTGGATAGGATGAGCCGTAATGTGGACACCCCCAGCCTCTTTCCCCAGCCACCCCTGTCACCGCCCAATGGGCCCATGAACAAAGTGGCCATGGTGGCAGGGATGGAGGTTACGCATAGGCTCAGCAAGATGGACTTCCACTCACCAAGACTGACCTGGCTATGGCCACTGCTGAGTGCCCAATTTGCCAGCAACAGAGACCAACACTGAGCCCTCGATATGGCACCATTCCTCGGGGTGATCAGCCAGCCACCTGGTGGCAGGTTGATTATATTAGACCTCTTCCATCATGGAAAGGGCAGAGGTTTGTCCTCATTGGAATAGGCACTTACTCCTGATATGGGTTTGCCTATCCTGTATGCAATGCTTCTGTCAAGACTACCATCGATGGACTCACAAAATGCCTTATCCACCGTCATGGCATTCCATACAGCATTGCCTCTGACCAGGGCACTCACTTTGCAGTTAATAAAGTGTAGCAGTGGGCTCATGCTCATGGAATTCACTGGTCTTACTATGTTCCCCATCATCCTGAAGCAGGTGGACTGATAGAATGGTGGAATGGCCTTTTGGAGTCACAATGACAATGCCAACTAGTTCACAATACTTTGCAGGGTTGGGGCAAAGTTCTCCAGAAGGCCGTGTATGCTCTCAATCAGCCTCCAATATATGGTACTATTTCTCCTATAGCCAGGATTCATGGGTCCAGGAATGAAGGGATGGAACTGGAAGTGGCAACACTCACCATCACCCCTACTGATCCACTAGCAAAATTTTTGCTTCCTGTTCCCACAACATTCCATTCTGCTGGCCTAGAGGTCTTAGTTCCAGAGGGAGGAACGCTGCCGCCATGAGACACAATGACGATTCCATTAAACTGGAAGTTAAGATTGCCACAGGGACACTTTGGGCTCCTCCTACCTTTCAGTCAACAGGCTAAGAAGGGAGTTACAGTGTTGGCTGGGGTGACTGACCCAGACTATCAAGATGAAATCAGACTACTACTCCACAACAGAGGTAAGGAGGAGTATGCATGGAATACAGGAGATCCGTTGGGCGTCTGTTAGTATTACCATGCCTTGTGATTAACGTCAATGGGGAACTACAACAGCCCAATCCAGGCAGGACAACAAATGACTCAGACCCTTCAGGAATGAAGGTTTGGGTCACTCCACTGGAAAAAACAAAAACAAAAACACGACCTACTGAGGTGCTTGCTGAAAGCAAAGGGAATACAGAATGGGGAGTAGAAGAAGGTAGTCATCAATACCAGCTACGACCACATGACCAGCTGCAGAAACGAGGACTGTAACTATCATGAGCATTTCCTCCTCCTTTTGTTAAAATCATGTTTGTGCATGTATACACTTGTACTAAGAAAATATCTTAATTTTATTTCCTTTATTATGTGATGTAAGATTTGTTGGCTTCATATCAGCATTTAAGTATTGTTCACTTTATGTAACAGTATTTGGGTTGGGGATTGGTGCCTTTCCAGTTGTACAAAGGATAGTTGTATTATGTTACATGTAATTATGACCTCATTCCTGTCTTTATTTGAAGATTATGTATGATCTTAGCAGATGTGTATGGGTTCAAGTTGACAAGGGGTGGACTCGTGATGGTTAATACTGTCAAATTGATTGGATTGAGAGATACAAAGTATTAATCCTGGGTGTGTCCATGGGTGTTGCCAAAATAAACTAACATTTGAGTCGGTGGGCTGGGGAAGGCAGATCCACCCTTAATCTGGTGGGTACTATCTAATCAGCTTCCAGTGAATATAAAGCAGGCAGAAAAATGTGAAAAGGAGAGATGGACCTAGCCTTCCAGACTACATCTTTCTCCCATGCTGGATGCTTCCTGCCTTCGAACATCGGACTCCAAGTTCTTCAGTTTGGGAACTCGGACTTGCCCTCCTTGCTCCTCAGCTTGCAGACAGCCAATTGTTGGACCTTGTGATCGTGTAAGTTAGTACTTAATAAATTCCCTTTTTATCTATCTATCTATCTATCTATCTATCTATCTATCTATCTATCTGTCAATCATCCATCTATCCTATTAGTTCTGTCCCTCTAAGAGAACCCTGACTAATACAGTGGCCATGGAATAAAGTCTGCACTACTTGACACTCACTTTTGGTTTTATATATTGGCTTCACAGCACTGAACAGGGAAAGACTCCATTGATGTGGGGACCAACTTTGTTGGTAACATATCCAGTTCCCTTTCCTAGAAGCAATGAATAATTGCTACCACTCTTTTATGAACGCATCTGGAGATTCCCCAGCCTTTTAGAAGTGTCAGAGAAGGGAACAGAAAATGCGATAATGGGGACTGCCCAAATGATCAGGGCCTTAGGCTTCTAGCCTTTATCCTGAAAGTACTTTAGTCCTCTCCTCCTACAGGCCTAGATTTACAAAGCTCTTGACAGTTGTGCTCTGGGACAAATTGAATTCTGACATAAAATACTTTATTGAGATTTGAAAATGCTACCTTTTCTCCCCTTTACTCTGTTCCCTAAACAAGAGGTTGCTGGAAACATCCTTGGTAAGTTTCATAAGACTGTTTTATATGATGCTTATAAAATTCATAGTCAATGACTTTGTTGTGCAAAAAAAGTAGCTTTATTTTCTTCATAATTAAACTTAGCTTTTCAATCTCAATTTCTTTTGGTGGCAGAAATTTAATCTGGCCAACAAGGTAAACAAAGTTTCTTGCTGTTTTTTTTTTTTTTCCAGTTGAGAATCTTCTACCTCCCATTCTTCTTCCTCTTCTCTCCTCCAGTCCTTCCCAGGGCCCCTCTGCATTCTGGAAGGCTGGAGTGTGATTGAGCTGTCAGAGGATGCAGGATTCTCACTCATGATGGACCTTGACCCCTGATAGCCACTGATGAGGTGCATTTCAACCTTGCTGGTCATTGCCAGGTCACTTGTCCTGCCATGTCCTCCTGGGTCAGGGCTGTGACTCTGTCCCATGTCCCACCCTAAGCTACTCTGAGCCTACCAGGCCAGGGGCTTCTTGGAAAAATTGGTGGTGTTCCTGGGCACACCTCCCTCCTGCCCCCCTGCACCTGCAGTCCTGCTTCTTCCCAGGCAGGATGGATGCCCTATTGGGGTCATTCTCATATGTCCAGCTTTCTGGCTCACATCTTTCACTTTATTCTCCCATGAATGTCTATCTGATTTTCTCTCAGTATGTGGGAAGCTGGCTCTTACAAATTATCATTAATTTTAAAAAAATGCATATATTGGGGGGGCGGAGCAAGATGGCCAAATAGGAACAGCTCCAGTTTCCAACTCCCAGTGCGAGCGACACAGAAGACCGGTGATTTCTGCATTTTCAACTGAGGTACTGGGGTCATCTCACTAGGGAGTGCCGGACAATCGGTGCTGGTCAGCTGCTGCAGCCTGACCAGCGAGAGCTGAAGCAGGGCGAGGCATCGCCTCACCTGGAAGCGCAAGGGGGAAGGTAATCCGTTTTCCTAGCCAGGGGAACTGAGACACACAACACCTGGAAAATCGGGTAACTCCCACCCCAATACTGCGCTTTGAGCAAACAGGCACACCAGGAGAGTGTATCCCACACCTGGCCGGGAGAGTCCCACGCCCACGGAGCCTCCCTCACTGCTAACACAGCAGTCTGCGGCGATCTATCCGCAGGGCAGCGGCGAGGCTGGGGGAGGGGCGCCCGCCATTGCTGAGGCTTAAGTAGGTAAACAAAGCCCCTGGGAAGCTCGAACTGGGTGGAGCTCACAGCAGCTCAAGGAAGCCTGCCTGTCTCTGTAGTCTCCACCTCTGGGGACAGCTCACAGCTGAAGACCAACAGGGGAAGCAGCGGGGGCCGGTGCAGACGCGAACGACTCTGTCTGACAGCTTTGGGGAGAGCCGTGGATCTCCCAACGCGGAGGTTGAGATCTCAGAACGGACAGACTGCCTGCTCAGGTGGGTCCCTGACCCCTGAGTAGCTTAACTGGGAGACATCCCCCACTAGGGGCAGTCTGACACCCCACACCTCACAGGGTGGAGTACACCCCTGAGAGGAAACTTCCAAAGGAAGAATCACACAGGTACACTCGCTGTTCAGCAATATTCTATCTTCTGCAACCTCTGCTGCTGATACCCAGGCAAACAGGGTCTGGAGTGGAACTCAAGCAATCTCCAACAGACCAACAGACAGTCCTTCTGACTGTCAGAAGGAAAACTATCAAACAGGAAGGACACCTATACCAAAACCCCATCAGTACGTCACCATCACCAAAGACCAGAGACAGATAAAACCACAAAGATGGGGAAGAAGCAGGGCAGAAAAGCTGGAAATTCAAAAAATAAGAGCGCATCTCCCCCTGCAAAGGAGTGCAGCCCATCGCCAGCAACGGATCAAAGCTGGTCAGAGAATGACTTTGACGAGATGAGAGAAGAAGGCTTCAGTCCATCAAACTTCTCAGAGCTAAAGGAGAAATTACGTACCCAGCGCAAAGAAACTAAAAATCTTGAAAAAAGAGTGGAAGAACTGACAGCTAGACTAATTAATGCAGAGAAGATCATAAACGAAATGACAGAGATGAAAACCATGACACGAGAAATACGTGACAAATTCACAAACTTCAGTAACCGACTCGATCAACTGGAAGAAAGAGTATCAGCGATTGAGGATCAAATGAATGAAATGAAGCGAGAAGAGAAACCAAAAGAAAAAAGAAGAAAAAGAAATGAACAAAGCCTGCAAGAAGTATGGGATTATGTAAAAAGACCAAATCTACGTCTGATTGGGGTGCCTGAAAGTGAGGGGGAAAATGGAACCAAGTTGGAAAACACTCTTCAGGATATCATCCAGGAGAACTTCCCCAACCTAGTAGGGCAGGCCAACATTCAAATTCAGGAAATACAGAGAACGCCACAAAGATACTCCCCGAGAAGAGCAACTCCAAGACACATAATTGCCAGATTCACCAGAGTTGAAATGAAGGAAAAAATCTTAAGGGCAGCCAGAGAGAAAGGTCGGGTTACCCACAAAGGGAAGCCCATCAGACTAACAGCAGATCTCTTGGCAGAAACTCTACAAGCCAGAAGAGAGTGGGGGCCAATATTCAACGTTCTTAAAGAAAAGAATTTTAAACCCAGAATTTCATATCCAGCCAAACTAAGTTTCATAAGTGAAGGAGAAATAAAATCCTTTACAGATAAGCAAATGCTTAGAGATTTTGTCACCACCAGGCCTGCCTTACAAGAGACCCTGAAGGAAGCCCTAAACATGGAAAGGAACAACCGGTACCAGCCATTGCAAAAACATGCCAAAATGTAAAGACCATCGAGGCCAGGAAGAAACTGCATCAACTAACGAGCAAAATAACCAGTTAATATCATAATGGCAGGATCAAGTTCACACATAACAATATTAACCTTAAATGTAAATGGACTAAATGGTCCAATTAAAAGACACAGACTGGCAAACTGGGTAAAGAGTCAAGACCCATCAGTCTGCTGTATTCAGGAGACCCATCTCACATGCAGAGACATACATAGGCTCAAAATAAAGGGATGGAGGAAGATCTACCAAGCAAATGGAGAACAAAAAAAAGCAGGGGTTGCAATCCTAGTCTCTGATAAAACAGACTTTAAACCATCAAAGATCAAAAGAGACAAAGAAGGCCATTACATAATGGTAAAGGGATCAATTCAACAGGAAGAGCTAACTCTCCTAAATATATATGCACCCAATACAGGAGCACCCAGATTCATAAAGCAAGTCCTTAGAGACTTACAAAGAGACTTAGACTCCCATACAATAATAATGGGAGACTTCAACACTCCACTGTCAACATTAGACAGATCAACGAGACAGAAAGTTAACAAGGATATCCAGGAATTGAACTCATCTCTGCACCAAGCAGACCTAATAGACATCTATAGAACTCTCCACCCCAAATCAACAGAATATACATTCTTCTCAGCACCACATCGCACTTATTCCAAAATTGACCACATAATTGGAAGTAAAGCACTCCTCAGCAAATGTAAAAGAACAGAAATTATAACAAACTGTCTCTCAGACCACAGTGCAATCAAACTAGAACTCAGGACTAAGAAACTCAATCAAAACTGCTCAACTACATGGAAACTGAACAACCTGCTCCTGAATGACTACTGGGTACATAAGGAAATGAAGGCAGAAATAAAGATGTTCTTTGAAACCAATGAGAACAAAGATACAACATACCAGAATCTCTGGGACACATTTAAAGCAGTGTGTAGAGGGAAATTTATAGCACTAAATGCCCACAAGAGAAAGCAGGAAAGATCTAAAATTGACACTCTAACATCACAATTAAAAGAACTAGAGAGGCAAGAGCAAACACATTCAAAAGCTAGCAGAAGGCAAGAAATAACTTAAGATCAGAGCAGAACTGAAGGAGATAGAGACACAAAAAACCCTCCAAAAAAATCAATGAATACAGGAGTTGGTTTTTCGAAAAGATCAACAAAATTGACAGACCGCTAGCAAGACTAATAAAGAAGAAAAGAGAGAGGAATCAAATAGATGCAATAAAAAATGATAAAGGGGATATCACCACTGACCCCACAGAAATACAAACAACCATCAGAGAATACTATAAACGCCTCTACGCAAATCAACTAGAAAATCTAGAAGAAATGGATAATTTCCTGGACACTTACACTCTCCCAAGGCTAAACCAGGAAGAAGTTGAATCCCTGAATAGACCAGTAGCAGGCTCTGAAATTGAGGCAACAATTAATAGCCTACCCACCAAAAAAAGTCCAGGACCAGATGGATTCACAGCTGAATTCTACCAGAGGTACAAGGAGGAGCTGGTACCATTCCTTCTGAAACTATTCCAATCAATAGAAAAAGAGGGAATCCTCCCTAACTCATTTTATGAGGCCAACATCATCCTGATACCAAAGCCTGGCAGAGGCACAACAAAAAAAGAGAATTTTCGACCAATATCCCTGATGAACATCGATGCAAAAATTCTCAATAAAATACTGGCAAACCGGATTCAGCAGCACATCAAAAAGCTTATCCACCATGATCAAGTGGGCTTCATCCCTGGGATGCAAGGCTGGTTCAACATTCGCAAATCAATAAACGTAATCCAGCATATAAACAGAACCAAAGACAAGAACCACATGATTATCTCAATAGATGCAGAAAAGGCTTTTGACAAAATTCAACAGCCCTTCATGCTAAAAATGCTCAATAAATTCGGTATTGATGGAACGTACCTCAAAATAATAAGAGCTATTTATGACAAACCCACAGCTAATATCATTCTGAATGGGCAAAAACTGGAAAAATTCCCTTTGAAAACTGGCACAAGACAGGGATGCCCTCTCTCACCACTCCTATTCAACATAGTGTTGGAAGTTCTGGCTAGGGCAATCAGGCAAGAGAAAGAAATCAAGGGTATCCAGTTAGGAAAAGAAGAAGTCAAATTGTCCCTGTTTGCAGATGACATGATTGTATATTTAGAAAACCCCATTGTCTCAGCCCAAAATCTCCTTAAGCTGATAAGCAACTTCAGCAAAGTCTCAGGATACAAAATTAATGTGCAAAAATCACAAGCATTCTTATACACCAGTAACAGACAAGCAGAGAGCCAAATCAGGAAGGAACTTCCATTCACAATTACTTCAAAGAGAATAAAATACCTAGGAATCCAGCTTACAAGGGATGTAAAGGACCTCTTCAAGGAGAACTACAAACCACTGCTCAGTGAAATCAAAGAGGACACAAACAAATGGAAGAACATACCATGCTCATGGATAGGAAGAATCAATATCGTGAAAATGGCCATACTGCCCAAGGTTATTTATAGATTCAATGCCATCCCCATCAAGCTACCAATGAGTTTCTTCACAGAATTGGAAAAAACTGCTTTAAAGTTCATATGGAACCAAAAAAGAGCCCGCATTGCCAAGACAATCCTAAGTCAAAAGGACAAAGCTGGAGGCGTCACACTACCTGACTTCAAACTATACTACAAGGCTACAGTAACCAAAACAGCATGGTACTGGTACCAAAACAGAGCTATAGACCAATGGAACAGAACAGAGTCCTCAGAAATAATACCACACATCTACAGCCATCTGATCTTTGACAAACCTGAGAGAAACAAGAAATGGGGAAAGGATTCCCTATTTAATAAATGGTGCTGGGAAAATTGGCTAGCCATAAGTAGAAAGCTGAAACTGGATCCTTTCCTTACTCCTTATACGAAGATTAATTCAAGATGGATTAGAGACTTAAATGCTAGACCTAATACCATAAAAACCCTAGAAGAAAATCTAGGTAGTACCATTCAGGACATAGGCATGGGCAAGGACTTCATGTCTAAAACACCAAAAGCAACGGCAGCAAAAGCCAAAATTGACAAATGGGATCTAATTAAACTAAAGAGCTTCTGCACAGCAAAAGAAACTACCATCAGAGTGAACAGGCAACCTACAGAATGGGAGAAAATTTTTGCAACTTACTCATCTGACAAAGGGCTAATATCCAGAATCTACAAAGAACTCAAGCAAATATGCAAGAAAAAAACAAACAACTCCATCAAAAAGTGGGCAAAGGATATGAACAGACATTTCTCAAAAGAAGACATTCATACAGCCAACAGACACATGAAAAAATGCTCATCATCACTCGCCATCAGAGAAATGCAAATCAAAACCACAATGAGATACCATCTCACACCAGTTAGAATGGCAATCATTAAGAAGTCAGGAAACAACAGTTGTTGGAGAGGATGTGGAGAAATAGGAACACTTTTACACTGTTGGTGGGATTGTAAACTAGTTCAACCATTATGGAAAACAGTATGGCAATTCCTCAAGGATCTAGAACTAGATGTACCATATGACCCAGCCATCCCACTACTGGGTATATACCCAAAGGATTATAAATTAGTCTACTACAAAGACACATGCACACGTATGTTTATTGCAGCACTATTCACAATAGCAAAGACTTGGAATCAACCCAAATGTCCATCTGTGACAGACTGGATTAAGAAAATGTGGCACATATACACCATGGAATACTATGCAGCCATAAAAAAGGATGAGTTTGCATCCTTTGTAGGGACATGGATGCAGCTGGAAACCATCATTCTTAGCAAACTATCACAAGAAGAGAAAACCAAACACCGCATGTTCTCACTCATAGGTGGGAACTGAACAATGAGATCACTTGGACTCGGGAAGGGGAACATCACACACTGGGGCCTATCATGGGGAGGGGGGAGGAGGGAGGGATTGCATTGGGGAGTTATACATGATATAAATGATGAATTGATGGGTGCTGACGAGTTGATGGGTGCAGCACACCAACACGGCATAAGTATACATATGTAACAAACCTGCACGTTATGCACATGTACCCTAGAACTTAAAGTATAATAAAAAAAATGCATATATTACTAATGGTATCATCCCTATCCCCAATTTCTTTGGGGGTTTAACCTTAGGAGCACCTT